>NW_024582117.1:0-295807 GCF_018492685.1 Alosa sapidissima
TTGGCAAATCTGGCCTGCTGATCTCACTGCTTGGCCCCCTCATTGCTGCTTGCAGCTATATTTGGGGGCCAAGCAGCGAAGCTGCGAAGCCCCATTGTGTTTCTATGATTTCCTATTATTATTATTATTTAACATCTTTCTTCCGCCATGGGAGTCAATGGCAGCCCATAGAACCGTCTGGTGAAAAGTTGTGAAATTTGGCACACCGATTAGGGACAGTCCCATGATTAATTTCACCAAGTTTCATGTCGGCACCTCGAGGGCTCTAGCGCCACCAACAGGCCAAAGTTGGACGTGCGTTCACGCACGTAACTTTTGACCTGTTAATCCGATTTTGAAAAATGAAGTACCGTTGGAATCCTTGGACCAAGCCGAGTTCAACGCACCCTATGACGTCATTTTCCGCCATGATGGATTTTCCGCCATATTGGATTTTAGTGAAAGTGAAACTAAAACTTCACAGGTCACAAATTTTATCCGATCGTCACCAAACTTGACACACATGCTCTTCAGACCAAGCCGCACAAAAGTTATCACTTTTCGTCTTCGGAACTCAAACCGTTTGACCGTAACAGCCAATCGAAATATGCGGCGAAGCCGCCAAACAGGAAGTGAGCTCATATCTCAGCAACCCATTCATCTATCATAACCAAACTTAGTATATGGACTCAGGACCCAATCAGGGGGACGCTCAAGAAATCTGGTGACCTTTGACCTCTAGGGGGCGCTGTAATTAAGAAACATGCCTTTTGGCCTGTAGCAGCAGTTGTGCTTAGAATTAAAACACACTAGTGGTGTCTGATAATACTGTTGGAGGTCCTTAGGCCAACCCAGGCCAACTTGTGATGTCATCGTAATTGATTCGGCCGCCATATTGGATTTAATCAAAAACACATATAAGTTTTGGCAGGTCACAAATTTCAGCGGATCCTCACCAAAATTGGCAGAGACCATCTACAGACCATGCCTGATGAGTGCATTGCTATCTGGAACAATTGACAGAAGCATTGACCTGTACCAGCCAATCGAAATTTGCGGCGAAGCCGCCAAACAGGAAGTGATTTCATATCTCAGCAACGCTTTCATGTATCAAAACCAAATTTTGTACATGTACCTCAGACCCCATCGGGAGGACGCTCAACAAATTTGGTTACATTTGACCTCTAGGGGGCACCGTAATTGACAAAAATGCATTTTGGCCAGTAGTTGCTGATGCGCATTATTTTGCAATGGAAGTCAATGGCAGCCCATAGAACCGTCTGGTAAAAAGTTATACAATTTTGCACACTAATTGGGGACAGTCCAATAATTCATTTCACCAAGTTTCATGCCGGCACCTCAAGCGCTGTAGCGCCACCAACAGGCCAAAGTTGGACTTGTGTTTACAGACGTAACTTTTGACCTGTTGACCCGAATGGCAAAATGAGGTATCATTGGAATCCTTGGGCCAAGCCGAGGTCAACACACCCTATGACGTCAATTGTTGACCTCTATGTTTAAATCACAGCAAGTGTGATCATATCTCAGTCAATCTTTTATTTTTGATGTGAAACTGATGACAGCAAGTTCCATCTACTGTAGTTCATTCTAATGTGTGCGTGCAAGGGTGGGACTGGGTGGGATGGGCAGGGGCGGTTGCGGCGGTGGGCTGGCTGGGGGAGGGGGCGGCGACACTCAGCCCTGGTTCAGCCCCACAAAATCAGTTATGTTTTGATGTGAAACTTGACCTTGTATCTCAGCCAATCTTGGGTTGTATGGCATGGAACTTGCTGTGACTGCTTAAGGCTATATGTCTGATGCAACGGCATTGACTTACATGGTTAATCTGGCCTGCTGATCTCACTGCTTGGCCCCCTCATTGCTGCTTGCAGCTATATTTGGGGGCCAAGCAGCGAAGCTGCGAAGCCCCATTGTGTTTCTATGTTTTCTTATTATTATTATTATTATTATTACGCTTCCGTCATTGAAGTCAATGGCAGCCCATAGAACCGTCTGGTGAAAAATTCTGAAATTTGGCACACTGATTGGGGACATTCTCATGATTAATTTCACCAAGTTTCATACCGGCACCTTGAGCGCTCTAGCGCCACCAACAGGCCAAAGTTGGATGTGCGTTCACGCACGTAACTTTTGACCTGTTGATCCGATTGTCAAAAATTAGGTATTGTTAGAATCCTTGGACCAAGCCGAGTTCAACGCACCCTATGACGTCAATTTCCGCCATGATGGATTTTCCGCCATTTTGGATTTCATCAAAATGTCTTAAAACGTATCAGAGGTCACAAATTTTGTCCGATCGACACCAAACTTCACAGATATCATCTACAGACCATGCCTCATTAATGCACTGCTTTTTGTCTCCGGAACTAAAACCGTTCGTGCGTAACAGCCAATCGAAATTTGCGGCGAAGCCGCCAAACAGGAAGTGAGCTCATATCTCAGCAACCCATTCATCTGTCATAACCAAACTTAGTACATGTACTCAGGACCCAATCAGGGGGACGGCCAAGAAATCTGGTGACCTTTGACCTCTAGGGGGCGCTGTAATTAAGAAACATGCCTTTTGGCCTGTAGCTGCTGTTGTGCTTAGAATTAAAATGCACTAGTGGTGTCTGGTAATACTGTTGGAGGTCCTTAGGCCGACCCAAGTCGACTTGTGATGTCATCGTAATTGATTCGGCCGCCATATTGGATTTAATCAAAAACACGTACACGTTTTTGCAGGTCACAAATTTCAGCGGATCCTCACCAAAATTGGCAGAGACCATCTACAGACCATGCCTGATGAGTGCATTGCTTTCTGGAACAATTGACAGAAGCATTGACCTGGACCAGCCAATCGAAATTTGCGGCGAAGCCGCCAAACAGGAAGTTATTTCATATCTCAGCAACGCTTTCATGTATCAAAACCAAATTTAGTACATGTACCTCAGACCCCATCGGGAGGACGCTCAAGAAATTTGGTGACATTTGACCTCTAGGGGGCACCGTAATTGACAAAAATGCATTTTGGCCAGTAGTTGCTGATGCGCATTATTTTGCAATGGAAGTCAATGGCAGCCCATAGAACCGTCTGGTAAAAAGTTATACAATTTTGCACACTAATTGGGGACAGTCCAATAATTCATTTCACCAAGTTTCATGCCGGCACCTCAAGCGCTCTAGCGCCACCAACAGGCCAAAGTTGGACTTGTGTTTACGGACGTAACTTTTGACCTGTTGACCCGAATGGCAAAATGAGGTATCATTGGAATCCTTGGGCCAAGCCGAGTTCACACCCCCACACACCCTATGACGTCAATTTTTGACCTCTGTGTTTAAATCACAGCAAGTGTGATCATATCTCAGTCAATCTTTTATTTTTGATGTGAAACTGATGACAGCAAGTTCCATCTAGTTCATTCTAATGTGTGCGTGCAAGGGTGGGACGGGGTGGGATGGGCGGTTGCGGCGGTGGGCTGGCTGGGGGAGGGGGCGGCGACACTCAGCCCTGGTTCAGCCCCACAAAATCAGTTATGTTTTGATGTGAAACTTGACCTTGTAACTCAGCCAATCTTGGGTTGTATGGCATGGAACTTGCTGTGACTGCTTAAGGCTATATGTCTGATGCAACGGCATTGATTTACATGGTTAATCTGGCCTGCTGATCTCACTGCTTGGCCCCCTCATTGCTGCTTGCAGCTATATTTTCTTATTATTATTATTATTTAACATCTTTCTTCCGCCATGGGAGTCTATGGCAGCCCATAGAACCGTCTGGTAAAAAGTTGTGAAATTTGGCACACCGATTGGGGACAGGCCCATGATTAATTTCACCAAGTTTCATGCCGGCACCTCGAGGGCTCTAGCGCCACCAACAGGCCAAAGTTGGAGGTGCGTTCACGCACGTAACTTTTGACCTGTTGATCCGATTTTGAAAAATGAGGTACCGTTGGACTCCTTGGACCAATCCGAGTTCAACGCACCCTATGACGTCATTTTCCGCCATGATGGATTTTCCGCCATTTTGGATTTCATCAAAATCTCTTAAAACGTATCAGAGGTCACAAATTTTGTCCGATCGACACCAAACTTCACAGATATCATCTACAGACCATGCCTCACTAATGCATTGCTTTTTGTCTCCGGAACTAAAACCGTTTGCGCGTAACAGCTAATCGAAATTTGCGGCGAAGCCGCCAAACAGGAAGTGAGCTCATATCTCAGCAACCCTTGCATGTATCAAGGCCAATCTTAGTCCATGGACTCAGGACCCAATCAGGGGGACGCTCAAGAAATCTGGTGACCTTTGACCTCTAGGGGGCGCTGTAATTAAGAAACATGCCTTTTGGCCTGTAGCAGCAGTTGTGCTTAGAATTGAAACCCACTAGTGGTGTCTACTACTACTGTTGAAGGTCCTTAGGCCGACCCAAGCCAACTTGTGATGTCATCGTAATTGATTCGGCCGCCATATTGGATTTAATCAAAAACACGTACACGTTTTTGCAGGTCACAAATTTCATCTGTTCTTCACCAAAATTGGTAGAGACCATCTTCAGACCATGCCTGATGAGTGCATTGCTTTCTGGAACAATTGACAGAAGCATTGACCTGTACCAGCCAATCGAAATTTGCGGCGAAGCCGCCAAACAGGAAGTGATTTCATATCTCAGCTACGCTTTCATGTATCAAAACCAAATTTAGTACATGTACCTCAGACCCCATCGGGAGGACGCTCAAGAAATTTGGTGACATTTGACCTCTAGGGGGCACCGTAATTGACAAAAATGCATTTTGGCCAGTAGTTGCTGATGCGCATTATTTTGCAATGGAAGTCAATGGCAGCCCATAGAACCGTCTGGTAAAAAGTTATAAAATTTTGCACACTAATTGGGGACAGTCCAATAATTCATTTCACCAAGTTTCATGCCGGCACCTCAAGCGCTCTAGCGCCACCAACAGGCCAAAGTTGGACTTGTGTTCACGGACGTAACTTTTGACCTGTTGACCCGAATAGCAAAATGAGGTATCATTGGAATCCTTGGGCCAAGCCGAGTTCAACACACCCTATGACGTCAATTGTTGACCTCTGTGTTTAAATCACAGCAAGTGTGATCATATCTCAGTCAATCTTTTATTTTTGATGTGAAACTGATGACAACATGTTCCATCCAGTTCATTCTAATGCGTGCGTGCGTGCAAGGGCGAGGCTGGGCAGGACGGGGTGGGACGGGCAGGGGTGATTAGGTGGGGGGGGCTGGCTGGCGGAGGCGGTGGCAATACTCAGCCCTGTTTCAGCCCTACAAAATCAGCTATGTTTTGATGTGACACTTGTTGAAAGTGTTGATCGCGGGTGTCTGCTGAGTTCGTTCTTGTCGCCGTGGCTACTCCGGCCTATTCTGCTTGGCCCCCTCATTGCTGCTTGCAGCTATATTTGGGGGCCAAGCAGCGAAGCTGCGAAGGCACCCATTGTGTTTCTATTTGTTCTTATTATTATTATTATTATTATTATTCCGCCATTGAAGTCAATGGCAGCCCATAGAACCGTCTGGTGAAAAGTTGTGAAATTTGGCACACTGATTAGGGATAGTCCCATAATTAATTTCACCAAGTTTCATACCGGCACCTTGAGCGCTCTAGCGCCACCAACAGGCCAAAGTTGGACTTGCGTTCACGCACGTAACTTCTGACCTGTTTACCCGATTGTCAAAAATGAGGTATCGTTGGAATCCTTGGACCAAGCCAAGTTCAACGCACCCTATGACGTCATTTTCCGCCATGATGGATTTTCCGCCATATTGGATTTTAGTGAAAGTGAAACTAAAACTTCACAGGTCACAAATTTTGTCCGATCGTCACCAAACTTGACACACATGCTCTTCAGACCAAGCCGCACAAAAGTTATTCTTTTTCGTCTTCGGAACTAAAACCGTTCGCGCGTAACAGCCAATCGAAATTTGCGGCGAAGCCGCCAAACAGGAAGTGAGCTCATATCTCAGCAACACATTCATCTATCATAACCAAACTTAGTCCATGGACTCAGGACCCAATCAGGGGGACGCTCAAGAAATCTGGTGACCTTTGACCTCTAGGGGGCGCTGTAATTAAGAAACATGCCTTTTGGCCTGTAGCTGCTGTTGTGCTTAGAATTAAAACACACTAGTGGTGTCTGGTAATACTGTTGGAGGTCCTTAGGCCGACCCAAGACGACTTGTGATGTCATCGTAATTGATTCGGCCGCCATATTGGATTTAATCAAAAACACGTACACATTTTTGCAGGTCACAAATTTCATCTGTTCTTCACCAAAATTGGCAGAGACCATCTACAGACCATGCCTGATGAGTGCATTGCTTTCTGGAACAATTGACAGAAGCATTGACCTGTACCAGCCAATCGAAATTTGCGGTGAAGCCGCCAAACAGGAAGTGATTTCATATCTCAGCAACGCTTTCATGTATCAAAACCAAATTTAGTACATGTACCTCAGACCCCATCGGGAGGACGCTCAAGAAATTTGGTGACATTTGACCTCTAGGGGGCTCCGTAATTGACAAAAATGCATTTTGGCCAGTAGTTGCTGATGCGCATTATTTTGCAATGGAAGTCAATGGCAGCCCATAGAACCGTCTGGTAAAAAGTTATACAATTATGCACACTAATTGGGGACAGTCCAATAATTCATTTCACCAAGTTTCATACCGGCACCTTGAGCGCTCTAGCGCCACCAACAGGCCAAAGTTGGACTTGCGTTCACGCACGTAACTTCTGACCTGTTGACCCGATTGTCAAAAATGAGGTATCGTTGGAATCCTTGGACCAAGCCGAGTTCAACACACCCTATGACGTCATTTTACGCCATGATGGATTTTCCGCCATATTGGATTTTAGTGAAAGTGAAACTAAAACTTCACAGGTCACAAATTTTGTCCGATCGTCACCAAACTTGACACACATGCTCTTCAGACCAAGCCGCACAAAAGTTATTCCTTTTCGTCTTCGGACCTAAAACCGTTCGCGCGTAACAGCCAATCGAAATTTGCGGCGAAGCTGCCAAACAGGAAGTGAGCTCATATCTCAGCAACCCATTCATCTATCATAAGCAAACTTAGTCCATGGACTCAGGACCCAATCAGGGGGACGCTCAAGAAATCTGGTGACCTTTGACCTCTAGGGGGCGCTGTAATTAAGAAACATGCCTTTTGGCCTGTAGCAGCAGTTGTGCTTAGAATTAAAACCCATTAGTGGTGTCTGGTACTACTGTTGAAGGTCCTTAGGCCGACCCAAGCCAACTTGTGATGTCATCGTAATTGATTCGGCCGCCATATTGGATTAAATCAAAAACACAAAAAAAGTTTTGGCAGGTCACAAATTTCATCTGTTCCTCACCAAAATTGGCAGAGACCATCTTCAGACCATGCGTGATGAGTGCATTGCTTTCTGGAACAATTGACAGAAGCTTTGGCCTGTACCAGCCAATCAAAATTTGCGGCGAAGCCGCCAAACAGGAAGTGATTTCATATCTCAGCAGCGCTTTCATGTATCAAAACCAAACTTAGTAAATGTACCTCAGACCACATCGGGAGGACGCTCAAGAAATTTGGTGACATTTGACCTCTAGGGGGCTCCGTAATTGACAAAAATGCATTTTGGCCAGTAGTTGCTGATGCGCATTATTTTGCAATGGAAGTCAATGGCAGCCCATAGAACCGTCTGGTAAAAAGTTATACAATTTTGCACACTAATTGGGGACAGTCCAATAATTCATTTCACCAAGTTTCATGCCGGCACCTCAAGCGCTCTAGCGCCACCAACAGGCCAAAGTTGGACTTGTGTTTACGGACGTAAGTTTTGACCTGTTGACCCGAATGGCAAAATGAGGTATCATTGGAATCCTTGGGCCAAGCCGAGTTCACACCCCCACACACCCTATGACGTCAATTTTTGACCTCTGTGTTTAAATCACAGCAAGTGTGATCATATCTCAGTCAATCTTTTATTTTTGATGTGAAACTGATGACAGCAAGTTCCATCTAGTTCATTCTAATGTGTGCGTGCAAGGGTGGGACGGGGTGGGATGGGCAGGGGCAGTTGCGGCGGTGGGCGGGCTGGGGGAGGGGGCGGCGACACTCAGCCCTGGTTCAGCCCCACAAAATCAGTTATGTTTTGATGTGAAACTTGACCTTGTAACTCAGCCAATCTTGGGTTGTATGGCATGGAACTTGCTGTGACTGCTTAAGGCTATATGTCTGATGCAACGGCATTGACTTACATGGTTAATCTGGCCTGCTGAACTCACTGCTTGGCCCCCTCATTGCTGCTTGCAGCTATATTTATTATTATTATTATTATTATTATTATTCCGCCATTAAAGTCAATGGCAGCCCATAGAACCGTCTGGTGAAAAGTTGTGAAATTTGGCACACTGATTAGGGACAGTCCCATGATTAATGTCACCAAGTTTCATGATGGCACCTCAAGCACTCTAGCGCCACCAACAGGCCAAAGTTGGACTTGTGTTCACGCACGTAACTTTTGACCCGTATGGCCGATTGTCAAAAATGAGGTATCGTTGGAATCCTTGGACCAAGCCGAGTTCAACGCAGCCTATGACGTCAATTTCCGCCATGATGGATTTTCCGCCATATTGGATTTCATCAAAAACACTAATAAGTCTTCACAGGTCACAAATTTGGTCCAATCGACACCAAACTTCACAGATATCATCTACAGTCCATGCCCCATTAATGTATTGCTTTTTGTATTCAGAACTAAAACCGCTCGCGCGTTACAGCCAATCGAAGTTTGCGGCGAAGCCGCCAAACAGGAAGTGAGCTCATATCTCAGCAACCCATTCATCTATCATAACCAAACTTAGTACATGGACTCAGGACCCAATCAGGGGGACGCACAAGAAATCTGGTGACCTTTGACCTCTAGGTGGCGCTGTAATTGAGAAACAGGCCTTTTGGCCTGTAGCTGCTGTTGTGCTTAGAATTAAAACGCACTACTGGTGTCTGGTAATACTGTTGGAGGTCCTTAGGCCGTCCCAAGCCAATTTGTGATGTCATCGTAATTGATTCGGCCGCCATATTGGATTTAATCAAAAACACGTAAAAACTTTCGCAGGTCACAAATTTCAGTGGATCCTCACCAAAATTGGCAGAGATCATCTTCAGACCATGCCTTATCAGTGCATTGCTTTCTGGAACAATTTACAGAAGCATTCGGCTGTAACAGCCAATCGAAATTTGCGGCGAAGCCGCCAAACAGGAAGTGAGCTCATATCTCAGCAACCCTTGCATGTATCAAAGCCAAACTGGGTGCATAGACTCAGGACCCAATCAGGGGGACACTCAATAAATCTGGTGACCTTTGACCTCTAGGGGGCGCTGTAATTAAGAAACATGCCTTTTGGCCTGTAGCTGCTGTTGTGTTTGGAATTAAAATGCACTAGTGGTGTCTGGTAATACTGTTGGAGGTCCTTAGGCCGACCCAAGCGAATTTGTGATGTCATTGTAATTGATTCGGCCGCCATATTGGATTTAATCAAAAACACGTACAAGTTTTCACAGGTCACAAATTTCAGCGGATTCTCACCAAAATTGGCAGAGACCATCTTCAGACCATAATCTATCAATATATTGCTTTTTGGAACAATTGGCAAAAGCATTCGCTTGTAACAGTCAATCAAAATTGGTGGCGAAGCCGCCAAACAGGAAGTGAGCTCATATCTCAACAACCCTGCCATGTATCATAACCAAACTTACTATATGGATTCATGACCCCATTAGGAGGACGCTCAAAACATTTGGTGACCTTTGACCTGTAGGAGGTGCTGCAATTAGCAATATTGCATTTTGATGTGTAGTTGCTGATGTGTTTTATCAATCTTTTATTTTTTGATGTGAAACTGATGACATCATGTTCCATCCAGTTAATTCTAATGCGTGCGTGCAAGGGCATGGCAGGACGGGGTGGGACGGGCTGGGGTGATTAGGTGGGGGGGGCTGGATGGCCGAGGCGTGGCAATACTCAGCCCTGTTTCAGCCCTGTTGATCGCGGGTGTCTGCTGAGTTCTATCTTGTCGCCGTAGCTACTCCGGCCTATTCTGCTTGGCCCCCTCATTGCTGCTTGCAGCTATATTTGGGGGCCAAGCAGCGAAGCTGCGAGGCAACCCATAGTGATTCTATGTTTTCTTCCCTATTATTATTATTACGCTTCCGCCATGGGAGTCTATGGCAGCCCATAGAACCGTATGGTAAAAAGTTGTGAAATTTGGCACACCGATTGGGGACAGGCCCATGATTAATTTCACCAAGTTTCATGTCGGCTCCTCGAGGGCTCTAGCGCCACCAACAGGCCAAAGTTGGACGTGCGTTCACGCACGTAACTTTTGACCTGTTTATCCGATTTTGAAAAATGAGGTACCGTTGGAATCCTTGGACCAAGCAGAGTTCAACGCACCCTATGACGTCATTTTCCGCCATGATGGATTTTCCGCCATTTTGAATTTCATCAAAATCACTTAAAACGTATCAGAGGTCACACATTTTGTCCGATCGACACCAAACTTCATAGATATCATCTACAGACCATGCCTCATTAATGCATTGCTTTTTGTCTTCGGAACTAAAACCGTTCGCGCGTAACAGCCAATCGAAATTTGCGGCGAAGCCGCCAAACAGGAAGTGAGCTCATATCTCAGCAACCCATTGATCTATCATAACCAAACTTATTCCATGGACTCAAGACCCAATCAGGGGGACGCTCAAGAAATTTGGTGACCTTTGACCTCTAGGGGGCGCTGTAATTAAGAAACATGCCTTTTGGCCTGTAGCAGCAGTTGTGCTTAGAATTAAAACCCACTAGTGGTGTCTGGTACTACTGTTGAAGGTCCTTAGGCCGACCCAAGCCAACTTGTGATGTCATCCTAATTGATTCGGCCGCCATATTGGATTAAATCAAAAACACAAAAAAGTTTTGGCAGGTCACAAATTTCATCTGTTCCTCACCAAAATTGGCAGAGACCATCTTCAGACCATGCCTGATGAGTGCATTGCTTTCTGGAACAATTGACAGAAGCTTTGGCCTGTACCAGCCAATCAAAATTTGCGGCAAAGCCGCCAAACAGGAAGTGATTTCATATCTCAGCAACGCTTTCATGTATCAAAACCAAACTTAGTACATGTACCTCAGACCACATCGGGAGGACGCTCAAGAAATTTGGTGACATTTGACCTCTAGGGGGCTCCGTAATTGACAAAAATGCATTTTGGCCAGTAGTTGCTGATGCGCATTATTTTGCAATGGAAGTCAATGGCAGCCCATAGAACCGTCTGGTAAAAAGTTATACAATTTGGCACACTAATTAGGGACAGTCCAATAATTCATTTCACCAAGTTTCATGCCGGCACCTCCAGCGCTCTAGCGCCACCAACAGGCCAAAGTTGGACGTGCGTTCACACACGTAACTTTTGACCTGTTGATCCGATTTTGAAAAATGAGGTACCGTTGGAATCCTTGGACCAAGCCGAGTTCAACGCACCCTATGACGTCATTTTCCGCCATGATGTATTTTCCGCCATTTTGGATTTCATCAAAATCACTTAAAACGTATCAGAGGTCACACATTTTGTCCGATCGACACCAAACTTCATAGATATCATCTACAGACCATGCCTCATTAATGCATTGCTTTTTGTCTTCGGAACTAAAACCGTTCGTGCGTAACAGCCAATCGAAATTTGCGGCGAAGCCGCCAAACAGGAAGTGAGCTCATATCTCAGCAACCCTGCCATGTATCATAACCAAACTTACTACATGGATTCATCACCCCAATAGGAGGACACTCAAAAACTTTGGTGATCTATGATTTGTAGGGGGTGCTGCAATTAGCAATATTGCATTTTGATCTATAGTTGCTGATGTGTTTTATCGATCTTTTATTTTTTGATGTGAAACTGATGACAACATGTTCCATCCAGTTCATTCTAATGCGTGCGTGCAAGGGCGGGGCGTGCCAGGACGGGGTGGGACGGGCAGGGATGATTAGGTGGGGGGCTGGCTGGCGGAGGCAATGACAATACTCAGCCCTGTTTCAGCCCTACAAAATCAAGTATGTTTTCATATTAAACTTGTTGAAAGTGTTGATGGCGGGTATCTGCTGAATTCAATCTTGTCACCGTGGCTACTCCGGCCTATACTGCTTGGCCCCCTCATTGCTGCTTGCAGCTATATTTGGGGGCCAAGCAGCGAAGCTGCGAAGGCACCCATTGTGTTTCTAGCTTTTCTTATTGGGGGCCAAGCAGCGAAGCTGCGAAGGCACCCATTGTGTTTCTATGTTTTCTTATTATTATTATTATTATTACGCTTCCGTCATTGAAGTCAATGGCAGCCCATAGAACCGTCTGGTGAAAAGTTCTGAAATTTGGCACACTGATTGGGGACAGTCTCATGATTAATTTCACCAAGTTTCATACCGGCACCTTGAGCGCTCTAGCGCCACCAACAGGCCAAAGTTGGATGTGCGTTCACGCACGTAACTTTTGACCCGTTGATCCGATTGTCAAAAATTAGGTATTGTTAGAATCCTTGGACCAAGCCGAGTTCAACACACCCTATGACGTCAATTTCCGCCATGATGGATTTTCCGCCATTTTGGATTTCATCAAAAACACTAAAAAGTCTTCAAAGGTCACAAATTTTGTCCGATCGACACCAAATCTGACACACTTGATCTTCAGACCAAGCCTCACAAAAGTTATTCACTTTCGTCTTCGGAACTCAAACCGTTCGCCCGTAACAGCCAATCGAAATATGCGGCGAAGCCGCCAAACAGGAAGTGAGCTCATATCTCAGCAACCCTTGCATGTATCAAAGCCAAACATGGTGCATGGACTCAGGACCCAATCAGGGGGACGCTCAAGAAATCTGGTGATCTTTGACCTCTAGGGGGCGCTGTAATTAAGAAACATGCCTTTTGGCCTGTAGCTGCTGTTGTGCTTAGAATTAAAACGCACTAGTGGTGTCTGGTAATACTGTTGGAGGTCCTTAGGCCGACCCAGGCCAACTTGTGATGTCATCGTAATTGATTCGGCCGCCATATTGGATTTAATCAAAAACACGTACGAATTTTCGCAGGTCACAAATTTCAGCGGATCCTCACCAAAATTGGCACAGAACATCTTCAGACCATGCCTTATCAGTGCATCGCTTTTTGGAACGATTGACAGTAGCATTCGGCTGTAACAGCCAATCGAAACTTGCGGCGAAGCCGCCAAACAGGAAGTGAGCTCATATCTCAGCAACCCTACCATGTATCATCACCAAACTTACTACATATATTCATGACCCCATTAGGAGGACGCTCAAGAAATTTGGTGACCTTTGACCTGTAGGGGGTGCTGCAATTAGCAATGTTGCATTTTGATCTGTAGTTGCGATGTGTTTTATCGATCTTTTATTTTTGGATGTGAAACAGATGACAACATATTCCATCCAGTCATTCTAATGCGTGCGTGGTAGGGCGGGGCGGGACGGGGTGGGATGGGCAGGGGTGATTAGGTGGGGGGGCTGGCTGGCGGAGGCGGTGGCAGTACTCAGCCCTGTTTCAGCCCTACAAAATCAGTTATGTTTGATGTGACACTTGTTGAAAGTGTTGATCGCGAGTGTCTGCTGAGTTCTATCTTGTCGCCGTGGCTACTCCGGCCTATACTGCTTGGCCCCCTCATTGCTGCTTGCAGCTATATTTGGGGGCCAAGCAGCGAAGCTGCGAAGCCCCATTGTGTTTCTATGTTTTCTTATTATTATTATTATTATTATTACGCTTCCGTCATGGAAGTCAATGGCAGCCCATAGAACCGTCTGGTGAAAAATTCTGAAATTTGGCACACTGATTGGGGACATTCTCATGATTAATTTCACCAAGTTTCATACCGGCACCTTGAGCGCTCTAGCGCCACCAACAGGCCAAAGTTGGATGTGCGTTCACGCACGTAACTTTTGACCTGTTCATCCGATTGTCAAAAAGTAGGTATTGTTAGAATCCTTGGACCAAGCCGAGTTCAACGCACCCTATGACGTCAATTTCCGCCATGATGGATTTTCCGCCATTTTGGATTTCATCAAAATGTCTTAAAACGTATCAGAGGTCACAAATTTTGTCCGATCGACACCAAACTTCACAGATATCATCTACAGACCATGCCTCATTAATGCACTGCTTTCTGTCTCCGGAACTAAAACCGTTCGTGCGTAACAGCCAATCAAAATTTGCGGCGAAGCCGCCAAACAGGAAGTGAGCTCATATCTCAGCAACCCATTGATCTATCATAACCAAACTTAGTCCATGGTCTCAGGACCCAATCAGGGGGACGCTCAACAAATTTGGTGACCTTTGACCTCTAGGGGGCGCTGTAATTAAGAAACATGCCTTTTGGCCTGTAGCAGCAGTTGTGCTTAGAATTGAAACCCACTAGTGGTGTCTGCTACTACTGTTGAAGGTCCTTAGGCCGACCCAAGCCAACTTGTGATGTCATCGTAATTGATTCGGCCGCCATATTGGATTAAATCAAAAATACAAAAAAGTTTTGGCAGGTCACACATTTCATCTGTCGCTCACCAAAATTGGCAGAGACCATCTTCAGACCATGCCTGATGAGTGCATTGCTTTCTGGAACAATTGACAGAAGCTTTGGCCTGTACCAGCCAATCAAAATTTGCGGCGAAGCCGCCAAACAGGAAGTGATTTCATATCTCAGCAACGCTTTCATGTATCAAAACCAAACTTAGTACATGTACCTCAGACCACATCGGGAGGACGCTCAAGAAATTTGGTGACATTTGACCTCTAGGGGGCTCCGTAATTGACAAAAATGCATATTGGCCAGTAGTTGCTGACGCGCATTATTTTGCAATGGAAGTCAATGGCAGCCCATAGAACCGTCTGGTAAAAAGTTATACAATTTTGCACACTAATTGGGGACAGTCCAATAATTCATTTCACCAAGTTTCATGCCGGCACCTCAAGCGCTCTTGCGCCACCAACAGGCCAAAGTTGGACTTGTGTTCACGGACGTAACTTTTGACCTGTTGACTCGAATGGCAAAATGAGGTATCATTGGAATCCTTGGGCCAAGCCGAGTTCACACACCCTATGACGTCAATTTTTGACCTCTGTGTTCAAATCACAGCAAGTGTGATCATATCTCAGTCAATCTTTTATTTTTGATGTGAAACTGATGACCGCAAGTTCCATCTAGTTCATTCTAATGTGTGCGTGCAAGGGTGGGACGGGGTGGGATGGGCAGGGGCGGTTGCGGCGGTGGGCTGGCTGGGGGAGGGGGCGGCGACACTCAGCCCTGGTTCAGCCCCACAAAATCAGTTATGTTTTGATGTGAAACTTGACCTTGTAACTCAGCCAATCTTGGGTTGTTTAACATGGAACTTGTTGTGACTGCTTAATGCTATATGCCTGATGCCACGGCATTGAGTTGCATGGCAAATCTGGCCTGCTGATCTCACTGCTTGGCCCCCTCATTGCTGCTTGCAGCTATATTTATTATTATACCTTCTTCCGCCATGGAAGTCAATGGCAGCCCATAGAACCGTCTGGTGAAAAGTTGTGAAATTTGGCACACTGATTAGGGACAGTCCCATGATTAATGTCACCAAGTTTCATGATGGCACCTCAAGCGCTCTAGCGCCACCAACAGGCCAAAGTTGGACGTGCGTTCACGCATGTAACTTTTGACCTGTTGATCCGATTTTGAAAAACGAGGTATCGTTGGAATCCTTGGACCAAGCCGAGTTCAACGCACCCTATGACGTCATTTTCCGCCATGATGGATTTTCCGCCATTTTGGATTTCATCAAAATCACTTAAAACGTATCAGAGGTCACACATTTTGTCCGATCGACACCAAACTTCATAGATATCATCTACAGACCATGCCTCATTAATGCATTGCTTTTTGTCTTCGGAACTAAAACCGTTCGCGCGTAACCGCCAATCGAAATTTGCGGCGAAGCCGCCAAACAGGAAGTGAGCTCATATCTCAGCAACCCATTGATCTATCATACCCAATCTTATCCCATGGACTCAGGACCCAATCCGGGGGACGCTCAAGAAATTTGGTAACCTTTGACCTCTAGGGGGCGCTGTAATTAAGAAACATGCCTTTTGGCCTGTAGCTGCAGTTGTGCTTAGAATTGAAACCCACTAGTGGTGTCTGGTACTACTGTTGAAGGTCCTTAGGCCGACCCAAGCCAACTTGTGATGTCATCGTAATTGATTCGGCCGCCATATTGGATTAAATCAAAAACACAAAAAAGTTTTGGCAGGTCACAAATTTCATCTGTTCCTCACCAAAATTGGCAGAGACCATCTTCAGACTATGCCTGATGAGTGCATTGCTTTCTGGAACAATTGACAGAAGCTTTGGCCTGTACCAGCCAATCAAAATTTGCGGCGAAGCCGCCAAACAGGAAGTGATTTCATATCTCAGCAACGCTTTCATGTATCAAAACCAAACTTAGTACATGTACCTCAGACCACATCGGGAGGACGCTCAAGAAATTTGGTGACATTTGACGTCTAGGGGGCTCCGTAATTGACAAAAATGCATTTTGGCCAGTAGTTGCTGATGCGCATTATTTTGCAATGGAAGTCAATGGCAGCCCATAGAACCGTCTGGTAAAAAGTTATAAAATTTTGCACACTAATTGGGGACAGTCCAATAATTCATTTCACCAAGTTTCATGCCGGCACCTCAAGCGCTCTAGCGCCACCAACAGGCCAAAGTTGGACTTGTGTTCACTGACGTAACTTTTGACCTGTTGACCCGAATGGCAAAATGAGGTATCATTGGAATCCTTGGGCCAAGCCGAGTTCAACACACCCTATGACGTCAATTTTTGACCTCTGTGTTTAAATCACAGCAAGTGTGATCATATCTCAGTCAATCTTTTATTTTTGATGTGAAACTGATGACAGCAAGTTCCATCTAGTTCATTCTAATGTGTGCGTGCAAGGGTGGGACGGGGTGGGATGGGCAGGGGCGGTTGCGGCTGTGGGCTGGCTGGGGGAGGGGGCGGCGACACTCAGCCCTGGTTCAGCCCCACAAAATCAGTTATGTTTTGATGTGAAACTTGACCTTGTAACTCAGCCAATCTTGGGTTGTATGGCATGGAACTTGCTGTGACTGCTTAAGGCTATATGTCTGATGCAACGGCATTGACTTACATGGCAAATCTGGCCTGCTGATCTCACTGCTTGGCCCCCTCATTGCTGCTTGCAGCTATATTTATTATTATTATTCCGCCATGGAAGTCTATGGCAGCCCATAGAACCGTCTGGTAAAAAGTTGTGAAATTTGGCACACTGATTGGGGACAGTCCAATGATTAATTTCACCAAGTTTCCTGTCGGCAACTCGAACCCTCTAGCGCCACCAACAGGCCAAAGTTGGACGTGCATTCACGCAAGTAACTTTTGACCCGTTTGCCCGATTGTCAAAAATGAGGTATCGTTGGAATCCTTGGACCAAGCCGAGTTCAACGCACCCTATGACGTCATTTTCCGCCATGATGGATTTTCCGCCATTTTGGATTTAATCAAAATCTCTTAAAACGTATCAGAGGTCACAAATTTTGTCCGATCGACACCAAACTTAAAAGATATCATCTACAGACCATGCCTCATTAATGCATTGCTTTTTGTCTTCGGAACTAAAACCGTTCGCGCGTAACCGCCAATCGAAATTTGCGGCGAAGCCGCCAAACAGGAAGTGAGCTCATATCTCAGCAACCCATTGATCTATCATAACCAAACTTAGTCCATGGACTCAGGACCCAATCAGGGGGACGCTCAAGAAATTTGGTGACCTTTGACCTCTAGGGGGCGCTGTAATTAAGAAACATGCCTTTTGGCCTGTAGCAGCAGTTGTGCTTAGAATTGAAACCCACTAGTGGTGTCTGCTATTATTGTTGGAGGTCCTTAGGCCGACCCAAGCCAACTTGTGATGTCATCGTAATTGATTCGGCCGCCATATTGGATTAAATCAAAAACACAAAAAAGTTTTGGCAGGTCACAAATTTCATCTGTTCCTCACCAAAATTGGCAGAGACCATCTTCAGACCATGCTTGATGAGTGCATTGCTTTCTGGAACAATTTACAGAAGCTTTGGCCTGTACCAGCCAATCAAAATTTGCGGCGAAGCCGCCAAACAGGAAGTGATGTCATATCTCAGCAACGCTTTCATGTATCAAAACCAAACTTAGTACATGTACCTGAGACCACATCGGGAGGACGCTCAAGAAATTTGGTGACATTTGACCTCTAGGGGGCTCCGTAATTGACAAAAATGCATTTTGGCCAGTAGTTGCTGATGCGCATTATTTTGCAATGGAAGTCAATGGCAGCCCATAGAACCGTCTGGTAAAAAGTTATACAATTTGGCACACTAATTGGGGACAGTCCAATAATTCATTTCACCAAGTTTCATGCCGCCACCTCAAGCGCTCTAGCGCCACCAATAGGCCAAAGTTGGACTTGTGTTCACGGACGTAACTTTTGACCTGTTGACTCGAATGGCAAAATGAAGTATCATTGGAATCCTTGGGCCAAGCCGAGTTCAACACACCCTATGACGTCAATTTTTGACCTCTGTGTTTAAATCACAGCAAGTGTGATCATATCTCAGTCAATCTTTTATTTTTGATGTGAAACTGATGACAGCAAGTTCCATCTAGTTCATTCTAATGTGTGCGTGCAAGGGTGGGACGGGGTGGGATGGGCAGGGGTGGTTGCGGCGGTGGGCTGGCTGGGGGAGGGGGCGGCGACACTCAGCCCTGGTTCAGCCCCACAAAATCAGTTATGTTTTGATGTGAAACTTGACCTTGTAACTCAGCCAATCTTGGGTTGTATGGCATGGAACTTGCTGTGACTGCTTAAGGTTATATGTCTGATGCAACGGCATTGACTTACATGGCAAATCTGGCCTGCTGATCTCACTGCTTGGCCCCCTCATTGCTGCTTGCAGCTATATTTGGGGGCCAAGCAGCGAAGCTGCGAAGCCCCATTGTTTTTCTATGATTTCTTATTGGGGGCCAAGCAGCGAAGCTGCGAAGGCACCCATTGTTATTGTTAGTTTTCTTATTATTATTATTCCTCTGCCATTGAAGTCTATGGCAGCCCATAGAACCGTCTGGTGAAAAGTTGTGAAATTTGGCACACTGATAGGGGACAGGCTCATAATTAATTTCACCAAGTTTCATACCGGCACCTTGAGCGCTCTAGCGCCACCAACAGGCCAAATTTGGACTTGCGTTCACGCACGTAACTTCTGACCTGTTGACCCGATTGTCATAAATCAGGTATCGTTGGAATCCTTGGACCAAGCCGAGTTCAACGCACCCTATGACGTCATTTTCCGCCATGATGGATTTTCCGCCATATTGGATTTTAGTGAAAGTGAAACTAAAACTTCACAGGTCACAAATTTTGTCCGATCGTCACCAAACTTGACACACATGATCTTCAGACCAAGCCGCACAAAAGTTATCCCTTTTCGTCTTCGGAACTCAAACCGTTTGACCGTAACAGCCAATCGAAATATGCGGCGAAGCCGCCAAACAGGAAGTGAGCTCATATCTCAGCAAACCATTCATCTATCATAACCAAACTTAGTACATGGACTCAGGACCCAATCAGGGGGACGCTCAAGAAATCTGGTGACCTTTGACCTCTAGGGGGCGCTGTAATTAAGAAACATGCCTTTTGGCCTGTAGCTGCTGTTGTGCTTAGAATTAAAACGCACTAGTGGTGTCTGGTAATACTGTTGGAGGTCCTTAGGCCGACCCAAGCCGACTTTTGATGTCATCGTAATTGATTCGGCCGCCATATTGGATTTAATCAAAAACACGTACACGTTTTTGCAGGTCACAAATTTCAGCGGATCCTCACCAAAATTGGCAGAGACCATCTACAGACCATGCCTGATGAGTGCATTGCTTTCTGGAACAATTGACAGAAGCATTGACCTGTACCAGCCAATCGAAATTTGCGGCGAAGCCGCCAAACAGGAAGTGATTTCATATCTCAGCAACGCTTTCATGTATCAAAACCAAATTTAGTACATGTACCTCAGACCCCATCGGGAGGACGCTCAATAAATTTGGTGACATTTGACCTCTAGGGGGCACCGTAATTGACAAAAATGCATTTTGGCCAGTAGTTGCTGATGCACATTATTTTGCAATGGAAGTCAATGGCAGCCCATAGAACCGTCTGGTAAAAAGTTATACAATTTTGCACACTAATTGGGGACAGTCCAATAATTCATTTCACCAAGTTTCATGCCGGCACCTCAAGCGCTCTAGCGCCACCAACAGGCCAAAGTTGGACTTGTGTTTACGGACGTAACTTTTGACCTGTTGACCCGAATGGCAAAATGAGGTATCATTGGAATCCTTGGGCCAAGCCGAGTTCAACACACCCTATGACGTCAATTGTTGACCTCTATGTTTAAATCACAGCAAGTGTGATCATATCTCAGTCAATCTTTTATTTTTGATGTGAAACTGATGACAGCGAGTTCCATCCAGTTAATTCTAATGCGTGCGTGCAAGGGTGGGGCGGGGTGGGATGGGCAGGGGCGGTTGCGGCGGTGGGCTGGCTGGGGGAGGGGGCGTCGACACTCAGCCCTGGTTCAGCCCCACAAAATCAGTTATGTTTTGATGTGAAACTTGACCTTGTAACTCAGCCAATCTTGGGTTGTATGGCATGGAACTTGCTGTGACTGCTTAAGGCTATATGTCTGATGCAACGGCATTGACTTACATGGTTAATCTGGCCTGCTGAACTAACTGCTTGGCCCCCTCATTGCTGCTTGCAGCTATATTTGGGGGCCAAGCAGCGAAGCTGCGAAGGCACCCATTGTGTTTCTATGATTTCTTATTATTATTATTTAACATCTTTCCTCTGCCATTGAAGTCTATGGCAGCCCATAGAACCGTCTGGTAAAAAGTTGTGAAATTTGGCACACTGATTGGGGATAGTACAATAATTAATTTCACCAAGTTTCATGTCGGCACCTCGAGGGCTCTAGCGCCACCAACAGGCCAAAGTTTGACGTGCGTTCACGCACGTAACTTTTGACCTGTTGACCCGATTTTGAAAAATGAGGTACCGTTGGAATCCTTGGACCAAGCCGAGTTCAACGCACCCTATGACGTCATTTTCCGCCATGATGGATTTTCCGCCATATTGGATTTAAGTGAAAGTGAAACTAAAACTTCACAGGTCACAAATTTTGTCCGATCGTCACCAAACTTGACACACATGATTTTCAGACCAATCCTCACAAAAGTTGTGGTGTTTTGTCTTCGGAACTATAACTGTTCACCCATAATATCCAATCGAAATTTGCGGCGAATTTCATATCTCAGCAACCCATTCATCTATCATAACTAAACTCAGTATTTGGACTCATGACCCCATCAGGGGGAAGCTCAAGAAATTTGGTGACCTTTGACCTCTAGGGGGCGCTGTAATTAAGAAACATGCTTTTTGGCCTGTAGCTGCAGTTGTGCTTAGAATTAAAACGCACTAGTGGTGTCTGGTAATACTGTTGGAGGTCCTTAGGCCAACCCAAGCCAACTTGTGATGTCATCGTAATTGATTCGGCCGCCATATTGGATTTAATCTAAAACACGTACAAGTTTTCGCAGGTCACAAATTTCATCTGTTCTTCACCAAAATTGGCAGAGACCATCTTCAGACCATGCCTGATGAGTGCATTGCTTTCTGGAACAATTGACAGAAGCATTGACCTGTACCAGCCAATCGAAATTTGCGGCGAAGCCGCCAAACAGGAAGTGATTTCATATCTCAGCAACACTTTCATGTATCAAAACTAAATTTAGTACATGTACCTCAGACCCCATCGGGAGGACGCTCAAGAAATTTGGTGACATTTGACCTCTAAGGGGCACCGTAATTGACAAAAATGCATTTTGGCCAGTAGTTGCTGATGCGCATTATTTTGCAATGGAAGTCAATGGCAGCCCATAGAACCGTCTGGTAAAAAGGTATAAAATTTTGCACACTAATTGGGGACAGTCCACTAATTCATTTCACCAAGTTTCATGCCGGCACCTCAAGCGCTCTAGCGCCACCAACAGGCCAAATTTGGACTTGTGTTCACGGATGTAACTTTTGACCTGTTGATCCGATTTTGAAAAACGAGGTACCGTTGGAATCCTTGGACCAAGCCGAGTTCAACGCACCCTATGACGTCATTTTCCGCCATGATGGATTTTCCGCCATTTTGGGTTTCATCAAAATCACTTAAAACGTATCAGAGGTCACACATTTTGTCCGATCGACACCAAACTTCATAGATATCATCTACAGATCATGCCTCATTAATGCATTGCTTTTTGTCTTCGGAATTAAAACCGTTCGCGCGTAACAGCCAATCGAAATTTGCGGCGAAGCCGCCAAACAGGAAGTGAGCTCATATCTCAGCAACCCATTCATCTATCATAACCAAACTTAGTCCATGGACTCAGGACCCAATCAGGGGGACGCTCAAAAAATCTGGTGACCTTTGACCTCTAGGGGGCGCTGTAATTAAGAAACATGCCTTTTGGCCTGTAGCAGCAGTTGTGCTTAGAATTAAAACCCACTAGTGGTGTCTGGTACTACTGTTGAAGGTCCTTAGGACGACCCAAGCCAACTTGTGATGTCATCGTAATTGATTCGGCCGCCATATTGGATTAAATCAAAAACACACAAAAGTTTTGGCAGGTCACAAATTTCATCTGTTCCTCACCAAAATTGGCAGAGACCATCTTCAGACCATGCCTGATGAGTGCATTGCTTTCTGGAACAATTGACAGAAGCTTTGGCCTGTACCAGCCAATCAAAATTTGCGGCAAAGCTGCCAAACAGGAAGTGATTTAATATCTCAGTAACGCTTTCATGTATCAAAACCAAACTTAGTACATGTACCTCAGACCACATCGGGAGGACGCTCAAGAAATTTGGTGACATTTGACCTCTAGGGGGCTCCATAATTGACAAAAATGCATTTTGGCCAGTAGTTCCTGATGCGCATTATTTTGCAATGGAAGTCAATGGCAGCCCATAGAACCGTCTGGTGAAAAGTTATATAATTTTGCACACTAATTGGGGACAGTCCAATAATTCATTTCACCAAGTTTCATGCCGGCACCTCAAGCGCTCTAGCGCCACCAACAGGCCAAAGTTGGACTTGTGTTCACGGACGTAACTTTTGACCTGTTGACCCGAATGAGGTATCATTGGAATCCTTGGGCCAAGCCGAGTTCAACACACCCTATGACGTCAATTTTTGACCTCTGTGTTTAAATCACAGCAAGTGTGATCATATCTCAGTCAATCTTTTATTTTTGATGTGAAACTGATGACAGCAAGTTCCATCTAGTTCATTCTAATGTGTGCGTGCAAGGGTGGGACGGGGTGGGATGGGCAGGGGCGGTTGCGGTTGCGGCGGTGGGCTGGCTGGGGGAGGGGGCGGCGACACTCAGCCCTGGTTCAGCCCCACAAAATCAGTTATGTTTTGATGTGAAACTTGACCTTGTAACTCAGCCAATCTTGGGTTGTATGGCATGGAACTTGCTGTGACTGCTTAAGGCTATATGTCTGATGCAACGGCATTGACTTACATGGTTAATCTGGCCTGCTGAACTAACTGCTTGGCCCCCTCATTGCTGCTTGCAGCTATATTTGGGGGCCAAGCAGCGAAGCTGCGAAGGCACCCATTGTGTTTCTATGATTTCTTATTATTATTATTTAACATCTTTCCTCTGCCATTGAAGTCTATGGCAGCCCATAGAACCGTCTGGTAAAAAGTTGTGAAATTTGGCACACTGATTGGGGATAGTACATTGATTAATTTCACCAAGTTTCATGTCGGCACCTCGAGGGCTCTAGCGCCACCAACAGGCCAAAGTTTGACGTGCGTTCACGCACGTAACTTTTGACCTGTTGACCCGATTTTGAAAAATGAGGTATCGTTGGAATCCTTGGACCAAGCCGAGTTCAACGCACCCTATGACGTCATTTTCCGCCATGATGGATTTTCCGCCATATTGGATTTTAGTGAAAGTGAAACTAAAACTTCACAGGTCACAAATTTTGTCCGATCGTCACCAAACTTGACACACATGCTCTTCAGACCAAGCCGCACAAAAGTTATCACTTTTCGTCTTCGGAACTCAAACCGTTTGACCGTAACAGCCAATCGAAATATGCGGCGAAGCCGCCAAACAGGAAGTGAGCTCATATCTCAGCAACCCATTCATCTATCATAACCAAACTTAGTACATGGACTCAGGACCCAATCAGGGGGACGCTCAAAAAATCTGGTGACCTTTGACCTCTAGGGGGCGCTGTAATTAAGAAACATGCCTTTTGGCCTGTAGCTGCTGTTTTGCTTAGATTTAAAATGCACTAGTGGTGTCTGGTAATACTGTTGGAGGTCCTTAGGCCGACCCAAGCCGACTTGTGATGTCATCGTAATTGATTCGGCCGCCATATTGGATTTAATCAAAAACACGTACACGTTTTTGCAGGTCACAAATTTCAGCGGATCCTCACCAAAATTGGCAGAGACCATCAACAGACCATGCCTGATGAGTGCATTGCTTTCTGGAACAATTGACAGAAGCATTGACCTGTAACAGCCAATCGAAATTTGCGGCGAAGCCACCAAACAGGAAGTGATTTCATATCTCAGCAACGCTTTCATGTATCAAAACCAAATTTAGTACATGTACCTCAGACCCCATCGGGAGGACGCTCAAGAAATTTGGTGACATTTGACCTCTAGGGGGCACCGTAATTGACAAAAATGCATTTTGGCCAGTAGTTGCTGATGCGCATTATTTTGCAATGGAAGTCAATGGCAGCCCATAGAACCGTCTGGTAAAAAGTTATAAAATTTTGCACACTAATTGGGGACAGTCCAATAATTCATTTCACCAAGTTTCATACCGGCACCTTGAGCGCTCTAGCGCCACCAACAGGCCAAAGTTGGACTTGCGTTCACGCACGTAACTTCTGACCTGTTGACCCGATTATCAAAAATGAGGTATCATTGGAATCCTTGGGCCAAGCTGAGTTCACACCCCCACACACCCTATGACGTCAATTTTTGACCTCTGTGTTTAAATCACAGCAAGTGTGATCATATCTCAGTCAATCTTTTATTTTTGATGTGAAACTGATGACAGCAAGTTCCATCTAGTTCATTCTAATGTGTGCGTGCAAGGGTGGGACGGGATGGGATGGGCAGGGGCGGTTGCGGCGGTGGGCTGGCTGGGGGAGGGGGCGGCGACACTCAGCCCTGGTTCAGCCCCACAAAATCAGATATGTTTTGATGTGAAACTTGACCTTGTAACTCAGCCAATCTTGGGTTGTATGGCATGGAACTTGCTGTGACTGCTTAAGGCTATATGTCTGATGCAACGGCATTGACTTACATGGCAAATCTGGCCTGCTAATCTCACTGCTTGGCCCCCTCATTGCTGCTTGCAGCTATATTTGGGGGCCAAGCAGCGAAGCTGCGAAGGCACCCATTGTGTTTCTATCTTTTCTTATTATTATTATACCTTCTTCCGTCATTGAAGTCAATGGCAGCCCATAGAACCGTCTGGTAAAAAGTTGTGAAATTTGGCACACCGATTGTGGACAGTCCCATGATTAATTTCACCAAGTTTCATGTCGGCTCCTCGAGGGCTCTAGCGCCACCAACAGGCCAAAGTTGGACGTGCGTTCACGCACGTAACTTTTGACCTGTTGATCCAATTTTGAAAAATGAGGTACCGTTGGAATCCTTGGACCAAGCCGAGTTCAACGCACCCTATGACGTCATTTTCCGCCATGATGGATTTTCCGCCATATTGGATTTTAGTGAAAGTGAAACTAAAACTTCACAGGTCACAAATTTTGTCCGATCGTCACCAAACTTGACACACATGCTCTTCAGACCAAGCCGCACAAAAGTTATCACTTTTCGTCTTCGGAACTCAAACCGTTTGACCGTAACAGCCAATCGAAGTTTGCGGCGAAGCCGCCAAACAGGAAGTGAGCTCATATCTCAGCAACCCATTCATCTGTCATAACCAAACTTAGTACATGTACTCAGGACCCAATCAGGGGGACGCTCAAGAAATCTGGTGACCTTTGACCTCTAGGGGGCGCTGTAATTAAGAAACATGCCTTTTGGCCTGTAGCTGCAGTTGTGTTTAGAATTAAAATGCACTAGTGGTGTCTGTTAAACCTGTTGGAGGTCCTTAGGCCGACCCAAGCCAACTTGTGATGTCATCGTAATTGATTCGGCCGCCATATTGGATTTAATCAAAAACATGTAAAAATTTTCGCGGGTCACAAATTTCAGCGGATCCTCACCAAAATTGGCAGAGATCATCTTCAGACCATGCCTTATCAGTGCTTTGCTTTCTGGAACAATTGACAGAAGCATTCGGTTGTAACAGCCAATCGAAACTTGCGGCGAAGCCGCCAAACAGGAAGTGAGCTCATATCTCAGCAACCCTTGCATGTATCAAAGCCAAACTTGGTGCATGGACTCAGGACCCAATCAGGGGGACGCTCAAAAAATCTGGTGACCTTTGACCTCAAGGGGGCGCTGTAATTAAGAAACATGCCTTTTGGCCTGTAGCTGCTGTTGTGCTTAGAAACTGATCTCATATCTCAGCAACCCATTCCCCTATCATCACCAAACTGAGTACATGGACTCAGGACCCAATCAGGGAGATGCTCAAGAAATCTGGTGACCTTTGACCTCTAGGGGGCGCTGTAATTAAGAAACATGCCTTTTGGCCTGTAGCTGCAGTTGTGCTTAGAATTAAAACGCACTAGTGGTGTCTGATAATACTGTTGGAGGTCCTTTGGTTTACCCAAGTCAACTTGTGATGTCATCGTAATTGATTCGGTCATCATATTGGATTTAATCAAAAACACGTACAAGTTTTTGCAGGTCACAAATTTCAGCGGATCCTCACCAAAATTGGCAGAGACAATCTTCAGACCATGCCTTATCAGTGCATTGCTTTCTGGAACAATTGACAGAATCATTCGCCCGTAACAGCCAATCAAAATTTGTGGCGAAGCCGCCAAACAGGAAGTGAGCTCATATCTCAGCAACCCTGCCATGTATCATCACCAAACTTACTACATATATTCATGACCCCATTAGGAGGACGCTCAAAACATTTGGTGACCTTTGACCTGTAGGGGGTGCTGCAATTAGCAATATTACATTTTGATCTGTAGTTGCTGATGTGTTTTATCAATCTTTTATTTTTTGATGTGAAACTGATGACAACATGTTCCATCCAGTTAATTCTAATGCGTACGTGCAAGGGCAGGGCAGGGCAGGACGGGGTGGGACCGGCAGGGGTGATTAGGTGGGGGGGCTGGCTGGCGGAGGCGGCGGCAATACTCAGCCCTGTTTCAGCCCTACAAAGTCAGTTATGTTTTGATGTGACACTTGTTGAAAGTGTTGATTGCGACTGTCTGCTGAGTTCTATCTTGTTGCCGTGGCTACTCCGGCCTATACTGCTTGGCCCCCTCATTGCTGCTTGCAGCTATATTTATTATTATTATTTAACATCTTTCTTCCGCCATGGGAGTCTATGGCAGCCCATAGAACCGTCTGGTAAAAAGTTGTGAAATTTGGCACACCGATTGGGGACAGTCCCATGATTAATTTCACCAAGTTTCATGTCGGCTCCTCGAGGGCTCTAGCGCCACCAACAGGCCAAAGTTGGACGTGCGTTCACGCACGTAACTTTTGACCTGTTGATCCGATTTTGAAAAATGAGGTACCGTTGGAATCCTTGGACCAAGCCGAGTTCAACGCACCCTATGACGTCATTTTCCGCCATGATGGATTTTCCGCCATATTGGATTTTAGTGAAAGTGAAACTAAAACTTCACAGGTCACAAATTTTATCCGATCGTCACCAAACTTGACACACATGCTCTTCAGACCAAGCCGCACAAAAGTTATCACTTTTCGTCTTCGGAACTCAAACCGTTTGACCGTAACAGCCAATCGAAATATGCGGCGAAGCCGCCAAACAGGAAGTGAGCTCATATCTCAGCAACCCATTCATCTATCATAACCAAACTTAGTACATGGACTCAGGACCCAATCAGGGGGACGCTCAAGAAATCTGGTGACCTTTGACCTCTAGGGGGCGCTGTAATTAAGAAACATGCCTTTTGGCCTGTAGCAGCAGTTGTGCTTAGAATTAAAACCCACTAGTGGTGTCTGGTACTACTGTTGAAGGTCCTTAGGCCAACCCAAGCCAACTTGTGATGTCATCGTAATTGATTCGGCCGCCATATTGGATTAAATCAAAAACACAAAAAAGTTTTGGCAGGTCACAAATTTTATCTGTTCCTCACCAAAATTGGCAGAGACCATCTTCAGACCATGCCTGATGAGTGCATTGCTTTCTGGAACAATTGACAGAAGCTTTGGCCTGTACCAGCCAATCAAAATTTGCGGCGAAGCCGCCAAACAGGAAGTGATTTCATATCTCAGGAACGCTTTCATGTATCAAAACCAAACTTAGTACATGTAACTCAGACCACATCGGGAGGACGCTCAGGAAATTTGGTGACATTTGACCTCTAGGGGGCTCCGTAATTGACAAAAATGCATTTTGGCCAGTAGTTGCTGATGCGCATTATTTTGCAATGGAAGTCAATGGCAGCCCATAGAACCGTCTGGTAAAAAGTTATACAATTTTGCACACTATTTGGGGACAGTCCAATAATTCATTTCACCAAGTTTCATGCCGGCACCTCAAGCGCTCTAGCGCCACCAACAGGCCAAAGTTGGACTTGTGTTTACGGACGTAACTTTTGACCTGTTGACCCGAATGGCAAAATGAGGTATCATTGAAATCCTTGGGCCAAGCCGAGTTCAACACACCCTATGACGTCAATTTTTGACCTCTGTGTTTAAATCACAGCAAGTGTGATCATATCTCAGTCAATTTTTTATTTTTGATGTGAAACTGATGACAGCAAGTTCCATCTAGTTCATTCTAATGTGTGCTTGCAAGGGTGGGACGGGGTGGGATGGGCAGGGGCGGTTGCGGCGGTGGGCTGGCAGGGGGAGGGGGCGGCGACACTCAGCCCTGGTTCAGCCCCACAAAATCAGTTATGTTTTGATGTGAAACTTGACCTTGTAACTCAGCCAATCTTGGGTTGTATGGCATGGAACTTGCTGTGACTGCTTAAGGCTATATGTCTGATGCAACAGCATTGACTTACATGGCAAATCTGGCCTGCTGATCTCACTGCTTGGCCCCCTCATTGCTGCTTGCAGCTATATTTGGGGGCCAAGCAGCGAAGCTGCGAAGGCACCCATTGTGTTTCTAGCTTTTCTTATTATTATTATACCTTCTTCCGCCATGGAAGTCAATGGCAGCCCATAGAACCGTCTGGTGAAAAGTTGTGAAATTTGGCACACTGATTAGGGATAGTCCCATGATTAATGTCACCAAGTTTCATGATGGCACCTCAAGCGCTCTAGCGCCACCAACAGGCCAAAGTTGGACGTGCGTTCACGCATGTAACTTTTGACCTGTTGATCCGATTTTGAAAAACGAGGTATCGTTGGAATCCTTGGACCAAGCCGAGTTCAACGCACCCTATGACGTCATTTTCCGCCATGATGGATTTTCCGCCATTTTGGATTTCATCAAAATAACTTAAAACGTATCAGAGGTCACACATTTTGTCCGATCGACACCAAACTTCATAGATATCATCTACAGACCATGCCTCATTAATGCATTGCTTTTTGTCTTCGGAACTAAAACCGTTCGCGCGTAACCGCCAATCGAAATTTGCGGCGAAGCCGCCAAACAGGAAGTGAGCTCATATCTCAGCAACCCATTCATCTATCATAACCAAACTTAGTCCATGGACTCAGGACCCAATCAGGGGGACGCTCAACAAATTTGGTGACCTTTGACCTTTAGGGGGCGCTGTAATTAAGAAACATGCCTTTTGGCCTGTAGCAGCAGTTGTGCTTAGAATTGAAACCCACTAGTGGTGTCTGCTACTACTGTTGAAGGTCCTTAGGCCGACCCAATCCAACTTGTGATGTCATCGTAATTGATTCGGCCGCCATATTGGATTAAATCAAAAACACAAAAAAGTTTTGGCAGGTCACACATTTCATCTGTTGCTCACCAAAATTGGCAGAGACCATCTTCAGACCATGCCTGATGAGTGCCTTGCTTTCTGGAACAATTGACAGAAGCTTTGGCCTGTACCAGCCAATCAAAATTTGCGGCGAAGCCGCCAAACAGGAAGTGATTTCATATCTCAGCAACGCTTTCATGTATCAAAACCAAACTTAGTACATGTACCTCAGACCACATCGGGAGGACGCTCAAGAAATTTGGTGACATTTGACCTCTAGGGGGCTCCGTAATTGACAAAAATGCATTTTGGCCAGTAGTTGCTGATGCGCATTATTTTGCAATGGAAGTCAATGGCAGCCCATAGAACCGTCTGGTAAAAAGTTATACAATTTTGCACACTAATTGGGGACAGTCCAATAATTCATTTCACCAAGTTTCATGCCGGCACCTCAAGCGCTCTAGCGCCACCAACAGGCCAAAGTTGGACTTGTGTTCACGGACGTAACTTTTGACCTGTTGACCCGAATGGCAAAATGAGGTATCATTGGAATCCTTGGGCCAAGCCAAGTTCACACCCCCACACACCCTATGACGTCAATTTTTGACCTCTGTGTTTAAATCACAGCAAGTGTGATCATATCTCAGTCAATCTTTTATTTTTGATGTGAAACTGATGACAGCAAGTTCCATCTAGTTCATTCTAATGCGTGCGTGCAAGGGTGGGACGGGGTGGGATGGGCAGGGGCGGTTGCGGCGGTGGGCTGGCTGGGGGAGGGGGCGGCGACACTCAGCTCTGGTTCAGCCCCACAAAATCAGTTATGTTTTGATGTGAAACTTGACCTTGTAACTCAGCCAATCTTGGGTTGTATGGCATGGAACTTGCTGTGACTGCTTAAGGCTATATGTCTGATGCAACGGCATTGATTTACATGGTTATTCTGGCCTGCTGATCTCACTGCTTGGCCCCCTCATTGCTGCTTGCAGCTATATTTATTATTATTATTATTACGCTTCCGTCATTGAAGTCAATGGCAGCCCATAGAACCGTCTGGTGAAAAATTCTGAAATTTGGCACACTGATTGGGGACATTCTCATGATTAATTTCACCAAGTTTCATACCGGCACCTTGAGCGCTCTAGCGCCACCAACAGGCCAAAGTTGGATGTGCGTTCACGCACGTAACTTTTGACCTGTTGATCCGATTATCAAAAATTAGGTATTGTTAGAATCCTTGGACCAAGCCGAGTTCAACGCACCCTATGACGTCAATTTCCGCCATGATGGATTTTCCGCCATTTTGGATTTCATCAAAATGTCTTAAAACGTATCAGAGGTCACAAATTTTGTCCGATCGACACCAAACTTCACAGATATCATCTACAGACCATGCCTCATTAATGCACTGCTTTTTGTCTCCGGAACTAAAACCGTTCGTGCGTAACAGCCAATCGAAATTTGCGGCGAAGCCGCCAAACAGGAAGTGAGCTCATATCTCAGCAACCCATTGATCTATCATAACCAAACTTAGTCCATGGACTCAGGACCCAATCAGGGGGACGCTCAACAAATTTGGTGACCTTTGACCTCTAGGGGGCGCTGTAATTAAGAAACATGCCTTTTGGCCTGTAGCAGCAGTTGTGCTTAGAATTGAAACCCACTAGTGGTGTCTGCTACTACTGTTGAAGGTCCTTAGGCCGACCCAAGCCAACTTGTGATGTCATCGTAATTGATTCGGCCGCCATATTGGATTTAATCAAAAACACGTACAAGTTTTCGCAGGTCACAAATTTCAGCGGATCCTCACCAAAATTGGCAGAGACCATCTTCAGACCATGCCTGATGAGTGCATTGCTTTCTGGAACAATTGACAGAAGCTTTGGCCTGTACCAGCCAATCAAAATTTGCGGCGAAGCCGCCAAACAGGAAGTGATTTCATATCTCAGCAACGCTTTCATGTATCAAAACCAAACTTAGTACATGTACCTCAGACCACATCGGGAGGAGGCTCATGAAATTTGGTGACATTTGACCTCTAGGGGGCTCCGTAATTGACAAAAATGCATTTTGGCCAGTAGTTGCTGATGTGTATTATTTTGCAATGGAAGTCAATGGCAGCCCATAGAACCGTCTTGTAAAAAGTTATACAATTTTGCACACTAATTGGGGACAGTCCAATAATTAATTTCACCAAGTTTCATGCCGGCACCTCAAGCGCTCTAGCGCCACCAACAGGCCAAAGTTGGACTTGCGTTCATGCACGTAACTTCTGACCCGTTGACCCGATTGTCAAAAATGAGGTATCGCTGGAATCCTTGGACCAAGCCGAGTTCAATGCACCCTATGACATCAATTTCCGCCATGATGGATTTTCCGGCATATTGGATTTCATCAAAAACACTAATAAGTCTTCACAGGTCACAAATTTGGTCCAATCGACACCAAACTGCATAGATATCATCTACAGTCCATGCCTCATTAATATATTGCTTTTTGTCTTCGGAACTAAAACCGCTCGCGCGTTACAGCCAATCGAAGTTTGCGGCGATGCCGCCAAACAGGAAGTGAGCTCATATCTTAGCAACCCATTAATCTATCATAACCAAACTTAGTACATGGACTCAGGACCCAATCAGGGGGATGCTCAAGAAATCTGGTGACCTTTGACCTCTAGGGGGCGCTGTAATTGAGAAACAGGCCTTTTGGCCTGTAGCTACTGTTGTGCTTAGAATTAAAACGCACTACTGGTGTCTGATAATACTGTTGGAGGTCCTTAGGTCGACCCAAGCCAATTTGTGATATCATCGTAATTGATTCGGCCGCCATATTGGATTTAATCAAAAACACGTAAAAATTTTCGCAGGTCACAAATTTCAGTGGATCCTCACCAAAATTGGCAGAGATCAACTTCAGACCATGCCTTATCAGTGCTTTGCTTTCTGGAACAATTGACAGAAGCATTCGGCTGTAACAGCCAATAAAAATTTGCGGCGAAGCCGCCAAACAGGAAGTGAGCTCATATCTCAGCAATCCTGCCATGTATCATAACCAAACTTACAACATAGATTCATGACCCCATTAGGAGGACGCTCAAAAAATTTGGTGACCTTTGACCTGTAGGGGGTGCTGCAATTAGCAATATTGCATTTTGATCTGTATTTGCTGATGTGTTTTATCGATCTTTTATTTTTGGATGTGAAACAGATGACAACATATTCCATCCAGTTCATTCTAATGCGTGCGTGGTAGGGCGGGGCGGGACGGGGTGGGACGGGCAGGGGTGATTAGGTGGGGGGGCTGGCTGGCGGAGGCGGTGGCAATACTCAGCCCTGTTTCAGCCCTACAAAATGAGTTATGTTTGATGTGACACTTGTTGAAAGTGTTGATCGCGACTGTCTGCTGAGTTCTATCTTGTCGCCGTGGCTACTCCGGCCTATACTGCTTGGCCCCCTCATTGCTGCTTGCAGCTATATTTATTGGGGGCCAAGCAGCGAAGCTGCGAAGGCACCCATTGTGTTTGTTAGTTTTCTTATTGGGGGCCAAGCAGCGAAGCTGCGCGGCAACCCATAGTTTTTGTACCTTTTCTTATTATTATTATTATAATTCCTCTCCTCTGGAAGTCTATGGCAGCCCATAGAACCGTACAGTAAAAAGTTGTGAAATTTGGCACATTCATTCCATACATTCCCATATTCCATTTCACAAATTTTCAAGTCTGAACCCCAGGCAGTCTAGCGCCACCAATGTGTCAAAGTTGGCGTTGCATCCATGCACTTAACTTTTGAACCGTATGTCCAATTTTGAACATCCATATATAGTTGGAACCCCTTGACGGACCTGAGTTCAATGACTCCTATTACGTTACTTTCCGCCATATTGGACCTCCGCCATATTGGATTTCATCAAAACCACTTAAAAGTTTTCATAGGTCACAAACTTCATCCAATTTTCACGAAACTTGACACAGATGATCTTCAGACCATGTCTCATAATTACATTGCCTTTGACACCCATACTCAAAGCTGGTCGCCAGCCACGACCAATCAAAATTGGCGGCAAAGCCGCCAAACAGGAAGTGAACTCAGATCTCGGCAAGGCTTTCACATATCAAAACCAAACTCACTACATGGGCTCAGGACCCAATTAAGAGGAGGCTCAATAAATTTCATGACTTTTGACCTACAGGTGGCGCTATAATTAACAAAACTACATTTTGGCCTCTATGGGGTGATGTGTTTGAAATTAAAACATATTAGTGATCTCTATTAATACTTTGGGAGGTCCTTAAGCTGACACATATCAACTTTTGACATTAACATAATTCATTGGACCGCCATATTGGATTTCATCAAAAACACTTAAAAGTTTTCACAGGTCAAAAACTTCATCCAATTTTCACGAAACTTGACACAGATGATCTTCAGACCATGTCTCATAATTGCATTGCCTTTGACACCCATACTCGAAACTGGTCGCCAGTCACGACCAATCAAAATTGGCGGCGAAGCCGCCAAACAGGAAGTGAACTCAGATCTCGGCAAGGCTTTCACATATCAAAACCAAACTCACTACATGGGCTCAGGACCCAATTAAGAGGAGGCTCAAAAAATTTCATGACTTTTGACCTACAGGTGGCGCTATAATTAACAAAACTACGTTTTGGCCTGTATGGGGTGATGTGTTTGAAATTAAAACATATTAGTGATCTCTATCAATACTTTGGGAGGTCCTTAGGCTGTCACATATCAACTTTTGACATTAACATAATTGATTGGACCGCCATATTGGATTTCATCAAAAACACTTAAAAGTTTTCACAGGTCACAAACTTCATCCAATTTTCACGAAACTTGACACAGATGATCTTCAGACCATGTCTCATAATTGCATTGCCTTTGACACCCATACTCAAAACTGGTCACCAGTCACGACCAATCAAAATTGCCAGCGAAGCCGCCAAACAGGAAGTGAACTCAGATCTCGGCAAGGCTTTCACATATCAAAACCAAACTCACTACATGGACTCAGGACCCAATTAGGAGGAGGCTCAATAAATTTCATGACTTTTGACCTACAGGTGGCGCTATAACTAACAAAACTACGTTTTGGCCTGTATGGGGTGATGTGTTTGAAATTAAAACATATTAGTGATCTCTATCAATACTTTGGGAGGTCCTTAGGCTGTCACATATCAACTTTTGACATTAACATAATTGATTGGACCGCCATATTGGATTTCATCAAAAACACTTAAAAGTTTTCACAGGTCACAAACTTCATCCAATTTTCACGAAACTTGACACAGATGATCTTCAGACCAAGCGTCACAAACGCATTGCTTTTTGGACCTTTATTCAAAACAAGTCAGCCGTGACGACCAATCGAAATTGGCGGCGAAGCCTCCAAACAGGAAGTGAAATGTTATCTCCGCCAAGCTTTCACGTATCAAAACCAAACTCGGTACATGGGCTCAGGACTCAATTAGGAGAAGGCTCAATAAATTTGGCGACTTTTGACCACTATGGGGCGCTATAATCACAGGAAGTAGGCTCATATCTCAGCAACACTTTCACCTATCAAAACCAAACTTGGTACATGGACTTGGGGCCCCATCCTGAGGACGCAGAATAAATTTGGTGTCTTAGGGGGCGCTATAATCACAGGAAGTAGGCTAATATCTCAGCAACGCTTTCATACAGTATATAGAAACCAAACTCAGTACATGGGCTCAGGACCCAATTAGGAGGAGGCTCAATAAATTTGATGACTTTTGACCTACAGGTGGAGCTATAATTAACAATACTACGTTTTGGCCTGTATGGGGTGATGTGTTTGAAATTAAAACATATTAGTGATCTCTGTTAATACTTTGGGAGGTCCTTAGGCTGACACATATCAACTTTTGACATTAACATAACTGATTGGACCGCCATATTGGATTTCATACAAAACACTTAAAAGTTTTCACAGGTCACAAATTTCATCCAATTTTCACGAAACTTGACATGATGAAGATGATCTTCAGACCATGCCTCACAAACGCATTGCTTTTTGGACCTTTATTCAAAACAGGTCGGCCGTGACGACCAATTGAAATTGGCGGCAAAGCTGCCAAACAGGAAGTGAACTGTTATCTCAGCCAAGCTTTCACGTATCAAAACCAAACTCGGTACATGGGCTCAGGACCCAATTAGGAGAATGCTCAATACATTTGGTGACTTTTGACCACTATGGGGGTGCTATAATCACAGGAAGTAGGCTCATATCTCAGATAACACTTTCACATATCAAAACCAAACTTGGTGCATGGACTTGAGACCCTATATTGAGGGTGCATACTAAATTTGGAGTATTTTGACCACTAGGGGGTGCGCTATACTCACAGGAAGTAGGCTCATATCTCATCAATACTTTTATGTATAGAAACCAAACTGGGTGCATGGACTTGGGACCCCATCTTGAGGACGCACAATAAATTTGGTGTCTTTTGACCACTAGGGGCACTATAACTATATAGACTTTGTCGTATCAATACCAAACTTGGTACATGGACTCTCGTGAACACATCCTGAGTACCTGCAATACATTTGGTGACATTTGACCACTAGGGGCACTATAATTAGTAGGAAGTAGGCTCATATCTCAACAATGCTTTTAGGTAAAGAAACCAAACTTTTTTACATGGGCTCAAGACACAATCCCAATCCAATTCATTCCAATCCAATCAAGTCCAGTCCAGTCCAATACAATCTATAATTACAGGACGTAGGCTCATATCTTGCTGTAATTAGCGAAATTACATTTTGACTGGTTGATGTGTTTTTAATTCAAACTTACTAATGGTGTCTGTTAATACTGTGGGAGGTCCTTAGGTAGACATATGGCAACTTGACAAAGTAATTGGTCCGGCCACCATATTATATTTGATCCAAAACACTAAAAGGTTTCACAGGTCACAAGGTTTGTCTGACTTTCACGAAACTTGGCACAGATGATCAATGATCACAAAATGGCCGATTTGAAGGTAAACAAACTTGTAACTTGGGAATTGTTCGCCTAACATAGCCATAGAGCCAGCTGGTTAGCACGTTGCAGCAAAGAACCAGCCTTGCAACTACAGGTCTCATTGACCTAGACAGAGACATCCTGCAACAACCTAAAAACATAAGTATAAGTCTAGACCTTTGGCGATCGTCTTTGCTTGTTAGTCTGTCGGCTCCAAAATAAAAGCACATTCACTATGGACAGGGGGAAAAGACTCAAGCGGTCAGAAGAATTTACAATGGAAAAAAAAAAAAAAAAATACCCAAAACTACATGTTATACCTTTAATGTACTTCAGTTAATAATAAAAAAATAAAAAAATCTCACTGGCTGATCAATGCCTTTATTGACTAAAGAGAGATAAACAAGGTACAAATGCATTTTAGTGCATATTAAATTAAATCTACCATTTTGGTTAGATGTAAATCTCTGAGTGTGATTACTCTGGCACCTTTCAGGCCATTTATGGACAGAAACAAATCAGTATTGCCATCATTAACAGTCTGCTACAACTCTGGTTAGTCTACTTTACGCTTTCAATTCAAGCCAAGTCGAGTCAATTCAATGTGTTTTATTGGCATTGATTGTGCATAGTGGTAATGTGCACAATGGTAATAAACAATACTAATACTGAAAGGAAAAAAAATGAAACGATCATAGAAAAACCAAACTATAAAAAGTAGACTTAACTTCCCAAATAAAATTTCAACAAAAATGAAAGAAATACTAATATTAAATTACAATACTTAAGATATTTACTATAGCAAATTTAGTATCAAATGTAATGTTAGGAATAAAGTTACCCACTAAAGAATAACAAAACAAAAAGCAAATATGCATTATGTTCAAATAGTAAAAAAAAAAAAAAAGTAAAACAAATAATGCAAAATCATATACAACACTTAACACAAAACAAGGGCACAACATGAAAACAAGGGCAAAACATGAAGTCATTAAAGCCCCAATTACTACTGAGCAAGCCTGGTCAACCACAGGTGAAAATGGATAAGCTTGAGCAAGCACCACCAATGATAAAATGATGGATCTCAGCAGACTGTCCACCTAGTAGAGGTTGTTTGATAGGCTGTGTGGCTTGTGGAGGTCCATGAGCCTCAGCAGGCTCTGACAGACCAGGTCCCCCAGTAGAGTACATGGCTGGTGGATATCCATGAGCGTCAGCAGGCCTCACCATTGGTACATCCCATGAAACAAATACATGGACAAGCTCTGTGCATACCTGTGGCCATTGCCACACCACAGCTCTGGAGCATTTCAGCAGGAGGTAGATTCTTTGACTGGGCAGACATTATCTGTAACACAATTTGAGAGCAGATTTGCAGTGAATGTATACATTATTTTGTTGCACAGGTGTAAGAAAGCAAAATATTTATTCATTAACAGTGGAACAACAATACAAATTTACATCCTGCCAAATGTGCATAAATAACATTTAAATTGCAACTTTTAGAAAAAGAAAAAAACATGCATACGCACATAACCTGAGAAGATCTTGATGGGCTGTGTGGCTTTTAGAGGTCCATGAGCCTTAGCAGGCTCTGACTGGTGCAGGTCACTCAGAAGGCTGTGTGGCTGGTGGATGTCCCTGAGCCTCAGCAGGCTGTGTGACTGGTACAAGTTCCTCAGTAGGGTACGTGGCTGATGGAGGTCCCCGAGTTTTAGCAAGTAGAAGTGGGACAAGGAAAAGATGAGCAGGCCCTGTTTGTAACTGTTGACACACATACATATATATATATATATATATATATATACACATATACATATACATATACATATATATATATGTGTATATATATATATATATATATATGTATATATATATATGTATATATATATATATGTATATGTATATGTATATGTGTGTATATATATATATATATATGTATATGTATATGTATACATATATATACATATATATACATATATATACATATATATACATATATATACATATATATACATATATATATATATATATATATATATATATATATATATATATATATATATATATATATATATATATACATACATATATATATACATACATATATATATATATATATCTCTTCACACACTGCCAAATGTGCATAAGTAACATGGATACTCACATAACCTGATAAGATCTTGATAGGCTCTGTGGCTTGTAGAGGTCTATGAGCCTCAGCAAGTACAAGTGGGATGGGGAAGACACACATGGACAACCTGTGCATAACTGTTGCCATAGCCACACATCAGCTTGGGAGCATTTTCGCATAGATGCTTTGAGGCTTGGGAGAGCAGATGTAAATATGCAATTATAGTATACATACCATTGTTGCACAGGTAAAATAAAAAAAAAAAAACATGTATATCCATTAGTGTACATCCTGACAAATGTGCATAAATACAAATTTGGATGCCAGCCTTTGAAAATAATGTATAGTTAAATATAATGGGTACTCACATAATGTCAATGCCTCTCTAACATAAGACCTCATGACAATGTCCAACTCGACACCTCAGAAGTAGTATGTTCTTTTGTTTCAGAAGCTTATAGCTTTCAACAGTTTTGTCCTACAAAGTAAGACTTCTTGCCCTCCATATTCAGTCCATTGTTTTGAGATGGTTAATTTTACAGATCCAGCAGTGAAATTCAAAAACAGGTCAAAACAGATGCCATATATAAACAATGAAATGCCATTACAGATATGAAATAGAATATATATAGCATTAGTTATCGTTTTTAAGACCAAAACATAGATTTATAAACACTTTCATTCTTTGTAATTATCCACACCAAAATAGCATTCACAATAATATAACAAAAGAAAAACCAAAAATACTTAATGTGATGGTACAGTATGAACACATTGGCTCTCTGTTTGAGCCAATACCATAATTCATGAAAATGTTGGAAAAAAAAAAAAAAAAAAAAAGTCCAATATACTGTAGGGGTCATTTTCCAAAAGAAATTGCACTAAAAAGATGCAGTCAGGGATTTTAAGCAATTGAAATTGAGCAATGGGCTTGACCCATACAATTTGCTGTCGCAGACTTCACCTAGATAAATCAACTATATTATTTTTTTTATATTTATACATTCATCTGTATGCATTTACCATTATTTGTAACTTCTTTTGGAAAATGACCCCCACAACCCTCCCATCCACTGCAAGGAGCCGTCCAGTTTTACACTCTCTCCTTTCCACCACCCACCCAAACCCCACTTAGCGGACGGAATAATGCAAACATAAACTCATAATAATGTCCTATAAAACATAGTCAGAACATAAATACTTACCAATTCAAAGATAAATGTCATTAATCACAAAAAAACATTACAACAGTGAGATCAGGATTGCTTCATGAAAACTGTAATATGTCTGCACAACTTCAACAACAACATCTACTGTGTCTTTAATGTAGACATGATCTATTAATGTACCTTTTTCTGTTGTAGCTGCTTGCACATGTTGAGTATATCCATGCCGTTCCAGTAACTTGAGAATTGTGGACGATACAAAGATATCCTCATTGAAGTCTCCCATTATGATTTTCCTCCCTGGATGCTTTTCAAGTTCAAAGATGACCTGTAGTAACTGTTCTCGAAACATGTCAATCTTATATGAACTAGGCCTATACAACACAACAGCAGACAAATTTGCATGAGGTATTTGAAAATATAGACATTCTAAATTGCATTTTTCTGGAATTAACACCTGCATGTCAATATTTTCTGAACAATATACACCAACTCCACCTCTTTGTTGTGGTTTCAGAGCTGCAAAGGCTGGCTCAGAGTCATCGTAACAGTTTCCTCTCGGATTGTGTTTGAAGACGTATCCTGGAAGTTGTGGCTCTTCTTCAGTGTCTACATTGAGCCACGTCTCTGTTAGGCAAATACAGTCAGCGTTCATGAGGGCTTTGTGGGATTGAACATCCTGAATGTGAGCATTCAAACTCTGTACATTGTGAAGTGCTACTGTGCACACAGGGTTCATGTTGGATGAAACGGATGTTCCAAAGTTAAACTTAGGCAAGCTTTTCATAGCCAGATCTACTTTGTTGTCACAGAATATCGCAGATTCTTTGAAGTCCTCAATTGTCAGCCCACCTAGAGTTCTCACACGACTCAATGCAACATATGCTTGCCCTGGAGCAAAGATCTTCTTGAGTGATACAACAGCCCCTTCAACAGTAAGCCCTTGACATTTATGTACAGTTACTGACCAGGCCAGGCTAATCGGCAGTTGCCTTCGTACTCCACCATTATTAGCCACTTGTTCCTCTTGCACTTCCACTATTGTTGTACGCTCAGAAACCCTTTTTGCTTTTGACCTCTGGATCTTTCCAACATTAGGGTTTTCAAACTCCACATGGATAGCTGCAGGGATGTCATCCTCTTGTTGACTTTGAATGATTTCCACGACTGTACCACATGCTCCGTTGACAAGGCCATCAGACACATCTATGTTTTTCCTCAACATGACCCTTGCACCAACACCCAATGAAACACATTTAGGCAAGCAAGAGTTGAACACTTTTGTGTGAAAGCCAACTTTACGTTCCATTCTTCCAGTTTTGGGATTTCTGACAAAATCTTGAGCATGTATACTGATTGCGTCTGGGCAGGTCTCTTGCAGTCTCTTCACATTATATTCATCAACCTCTGCATTTGTAGCATACATGTGAATGTCTGTAGATTCCTCACCAGTTTCACACCGCTTCAATGTGAGAACATCATGGTCACTGAGAGGTTCATTCTTTTTACGGACTCTGAGACGATTAAGCATTTCTGCAAATGTTGCGTTCTCTTGTCTAACGACTTTGGTCAGTTCAGCAACTTCAAAGTTGTTCTCCCACAGGTTGGCTCCTTTGGTTTCAGCAAAAAGAGGTGTGCCTTTCACTGGCTTCAATTGGAAAAAATCACCAACACAAATCAGGGAAATTTTTCCAAACAAGGAATAATCACCAGTCTGCTTGATTTGACGCAGCCTACCATGAATGTAGGCCAGAAGACGGTGGTCGACCATGGACACTTCATCAATGATCAGAATTTGCAAGCTGCCCATTTTGGTTCGTAAAGAATTGACTTTCTCATCACCTAGTGGTTGATATGGCAGTCTGACATTTGCACCAATGGAGAATGTATTGTGAATTGTTGCAGCACCAATGTTATATGCAGCCACACCAGTAGGTGCTGTTAGAACCACAGTGAGATCCTCAGGATTTTCAGCAATCTGTGACAACAGCCTGGTTGATTCATAATGTATCGCTTTGATTAAATGGCTTTTTCCCGTTCCTGCTCCACCAGTAATGAATAATCGTAATGGTTCAGGATTTTGTCCAAACAGTTTCTGCAAACACCACCGACGAACAGCATAGAATATGGCAGATTGTTCTTCATTTAATGATCGTAATAAATGCACTGCATCCTGTCTGGGCATTGACACATGATTTGTTTCCAAAGCGCATGTAGTCTGTGGGTTTGCTGTCAGGTCAGGAATGAGCTCACCATCACCTTCATCATCTACAACTTTGTCTTTAATCAGATCCAAACAACGAAGACGCTCCCTTTCTGTTTCAGGACATATCTGAGCCCAGGCATCTTCTAAATCAAGGTTATCTTCCAGCAACTGTTTAGCTCTATCGATCTCATCACTTTCTTTTTCAAATAAAGCTTTGTTAGTATCCACAATCAACTGCACTCTTTGGACATCAATGCCACATTTCACTGCACCATTTTTATAGAAATGCTCATATGCATCAAACTGGGGTGGTTTGAGGTGACAGTCTTCATAGTAAGGCAAAAACAGTTGCAACAATGAATGAAAGTACTTTTCCAGGTTTTTTGTGGGAGAAAACCTGGGATACCTCACGACAGCAGGTTCCGTTCGAGTCCTTCGTTTCACAAAGCCACAGTTGTTGTTGAGCTGTATTATGTCATGCAAATCTTTTTCAGATGGAACCTGCGACTTTGATACAACTCTGTATTCAGAACAAAAACTGGCAAGGCATAAATTGTCAAATTGTGCATTCTTGGGTCTGTTCTTATATCTCTCAATCACATTGGTCATCCAAATGCTGCTGTCATCATTACACTGTTGGAACTGAGCTTTGGTTTGGAGTACATGTAAGGGTAAACTCATCCTAACAGGATTCTCACCAATGGGAATGAACTGTACATCACGAGAGCATTCTTTCAAGTGCATGTGTGTTAATCGATACACTGCCTCTTGAGCTGAAACTTCTCTGTTGTGTAGGTATACACTTCCAAGCTGTTTGAATGCTGCTTTTGCATCAAGGTTGCCATTCATGGCCTCATCTTGTGTCCGTTGTAAGAGCAAACCCATTTCTTGTTCTGCTTTTGTGATGTACGACAGTATGTAGACAACAACTGAAAAGGCATCTGTGACATACTGGATGTCCATATTGCCTTGCCAAGCACGAAGTAAGTCTTTGTTGTACTGGTTCACCCAAATGTCTCTAGGATTTCGTTTCAGTACAATGCTTTTCTTTTTGGAACATATGTTGTACACCTTTTCAAACATACCTTGATCTATTCCAAGAGACTCAAAAAATGCATCAGTTGTGTCAAAATTCATGTCAGGAATGGTCAATGCAGTTTTGACTTTCTTCATTATTGCACTTGCACTTTTATGGTCATCGTTGCCATTAAAATCCTCACAGTTACCACCTCTTGTGATGAAAGTACAACTTGATGGTGGTCGTGGGAAATTGAACCTGCACACTGTGTTTTTCTTGCGGCAAGTCTTAGAGTGTCTTGTGCTGTGCCTTTGTACGCTGCTCACAACCTCGAAGAGCTCTGCATCAGTTTCTGGTGGTATCTCACAGGTGATGTATGTATCTATGAAATGTGCCACTTCATCATCACTCTCTCTATCAATCTTGGGAGCATTTTCAACCCAAAAGAGACAGTGGACATGAGGAGAACCACGCTGTTGAAATTCAACACGATAAAAGTAGTCCTTTATTTTCCCTATGGGTTCTGCTGGCGACATGATTACATCACGGAGAAAACAATGCCATCGGTGATCAAACATTCTTGCCGCTGTCACAGGGTTTCGACGTATGAGTCCACATTTGTCAGACCAGTCAAGATCGTCAACAGCTGTTTGTTTACCTTCTATTCTTAGAATAGAGTTCAGCATTTCAGGCCATCTCAAATCTGCAGAGCTAAAAGATGCAAAGAACGTGGGTATGGAGAGTTGTCTTATCATGGCAAATAAATCTTTCTGAACTGACATCCAGTATGGAGGTGTGCCACGAATTCCTCGTAAGAACTTGTATCCTTCGTCATTGTGCAATATTTTACTCAATGAGTCGGAGTTCAACAGCATGTCTGGTGATGCATTTTTCAGAGAGAAGTTGCCGCCACCTTTGCGTAATGCCACCGATACACCGGATACAACTTGATGCACCTCTGAAATGTATTGTGCGAAAAAAATGAAGTCTGTGTTCTGTGCAAAACGTCCATCTGCATTGAGAATACGTGTATTCAGGTACCGTGCCAGAGTTATTTTGGACTCTCTTTCATCATGGAATGTAGGTCCACCAGATGGATACAGAACAGGAAAACATTTTGGTTCGTTTGTTTTATCAGACAGCAACCTCACTGGACTGTTACCTTCACCTGGTGCCACATTAAGTATATCCTGAAAATTCTGGTCAATGATCTCTGAACCCAGATCAACAGGTTGTAATGATGTATCTGACAAAAGCCCATTCTGGTCTTTGATATAAGTCAGATCTTCCTCTGCTTGTTCTTCAGGAATATTTTCATCATCACTGTTAGCAGCCGTTTCCTGTTTGGTATTTTCCTGATCAGTGTCATTCAGAGAGTTTACCCATTCATCATTCATGGTTACATCACCATACCACTTATTGTTTGCCATCAAATACTGAAGAGCATTTCTGACACGATCAGTGTGGACATACATGTACTCATAATGACCTTTGAATGTCAATTTCCGTTTCAATTTGACTCGTATCATCTTGTCGTCACATTCATTTCTTGGAAGAATATTGGTCACATCTGTGCTGTTAATAGGAACAGAGACGCAAGGACCATGGCAAGCCCTTTGACGGCCTCGAGGCAAACACAACAGCTTCATAAAGGGAATGTGACGTGCAATAAGATGTTGTTCCAAAGAGTTAAGACATTTCAGTTCTGCTGGAATTTCATCCAAATGCATGTTGTTAACAACACTCTCCTCAGGAAGCTTTTCTGCGAGTATTTTCCGATTACAAGTATAGCAAATCCACAATTTGTTTGATGGGCTATCAGACAAATGGCATCCCTGCTCGCATTCAGGATCACACACATGTAGATATTGCAATGTTATGCATCTATTAGCCAGTGCAGCAACTTCTGCTCCTTTTTTTTCATAACAATGACTTCTACACTCGACCACCTGCTTCCTGAATAGTAAACGATGACATACTGAGCATACATATTCAGGACCACAACTGACCTCCTGACGGAAATAACGAATTGCAAAGTCTATGTCTTTCTGGTTTTTTTTCCACTTTGCATAACTTTTACAACTCCGTTTTATTTTATTTGCACGGGTGTTTTTGTTTTCTCTGTATGTTTTCTTGTTGTCCTCTTTGATTTTGTTCTGAAAAATAATGTTGTTCTTGTATTTTGTACGACTATAACCACAGACAAGAGTCTGGAATGGCTTGTTGGTCTTATATTTGACTTTGGAGTGATCACGGACAAGAGTCTGGAATGGCTTGTTTGTCTTATATTTGACTTTGGAGTGATCACGGACAAGAGTCTGGAATGGCTTGTTTGTCTTATATTTGACTTTGGAGTGATCACGGACAAGAGTCTGGAATGGCTTGTTTGTCTTATATTTGGCTCTAGAAAGCTTGCGTACCATTGCTTGAAAGACAACATTTGTCCTATATCTCACTTTAGAGCAGTCACGCTTCAATGTCTGATATTTGGGATCAGAAGTATATTTATTCCTAAGACAGGCAAGCTTTTGCTCTCTGTGATCACGGTCATTGTGGTATCTCATGCGTTTCTTAGCATTCACATTGTCTGATTTATCTTCCAACTTCCTTTTTCGTGTTGATCTCAAGTTATCATCAATCTTGACTGGCCGGCATGTTCCCGCACAAGGCTTTCCTACATCTTTGTGTTGTACACATGCAACAACTTCATAATGGTTTCCAGTGTGATTCAAATAGATGCAATTCTCTCGACATGCCTGTGAGTCAATAGGTCTGTGCAGATTCCATCTTCCATCATTAAAAGTAATGATAGTTGTTTGCAAAAAGTCAGCGGCAGCAAAAATATCAATTTCTTTTGCCCATGAACCACAGTAGTAGATTCTTGATTTAGTGACGTAGTCCTGCACAGATGTGTATTCATCCCTCAAATATGTTTCAAATTTGGTGCTGTTTGTCTTAAGGTGTCGCACAACAGCCCGTCTGATTTTCAGATGCTTGTCTTGATTGTGACATATAGTGAAGGCCAGGCTACGGTAAAAACAATTCCCATCTGGCTTTATGCTTTCTGTCTTACAAGGACATCCCATGTCATCAACATCAGTTGTTGCCAATAGGCCTACATCAAAATGTACATTTTGAAGATCTAAACATGTGCACAGTGCATCCTGGTCCTGATGAGTTAAAGGTTTAAACGCCCGTTTCTGAACTCTTACATCACTTATAATGACATCACTTGCTTGCAAATTACACATTAAAGGTTGAAAAGAGTGTTTGGAAGATTCCACATCGACAACAATAACATCATCTATTTCAAAGTAATTTTCTTTAACATCCTTACTGATCACTTGTTTTAAAACATCACTGTAGCATGGTCTGCTGTTTCTATGAGAACTTGTGTCTAGTAGAGGCTTACCCTTCATCACATCGCTGTAGACTGGAAGGCAGTTTGCAGAGCTTGTGGTACAGCTGGATGCATTGTTCATCTGGGTGCTGCCATCAATTACTCTTGCATTGACTCCGGTTAATTCAAAGCGTGGTGTGCCTATACCAAAACATCGTGCAAAGTTGTACAGAAAGGTAAACAGAGACTCTACAGAGCTAAAGTAAGCAACACAACTTGCCTCTTGACCTTTCTGATTAACTTTCCCACTGGCATGTGAATCAATAAAGGCAAACCTGGATCCTTCTTTCACAATAGCACACGTATTAGCACATATAGTTAACAGGCAGGCATCATAACTCAACAATGTTCGCTGTATTGCTACATCAAAAGGCATAGCAACATCACGTAATGCATGGTCATAGTCATCAACATGAACAATACCAGTGAAAGGCTCAGCAAAGTCTATAGTAAAAACACAATTCCACAATCTGTGCCGTCTTGGCAGTTCAGACACTGCAATGTAACCCCTTCCATCAACATGGTCTCTTATTTTACCTTGAGCTCTCATGGACCTGTAAAGGACAGTACCTTGGACCAAAACTTCATCTAAATCTTCAGGTTCCCAGGTCAACACACTCTTTATCTTGCACATCAAAACTGCAGTCAGACTGATGGCTCCACACTGCTTGTTACGTGCATTTCCAAACCGTGCATGACCTTGATGAAAAGACCCCATCAGCACAGATCTCTCTGGAACACAAGGCTCAGTTATACAGACACATTCTTTCACAGAATTTGTAACAGTAGGTTGGTTTGTTGGATATTCAGGCACAATTGTAGGCAAGTTTTGACAAGTTTTGACAGTTTTTGGAAGGTATTGGAGGGTATTGGAAGGTATTGGAGGGTATTGGAAGGTATTGGAAGGTATTGGAAGGTTTTTTGAGATTGGTTGGGCTTCACAAGGACGCCCAACCTTGTCACTGGAACCCAGCTCATCCAGTGCATTTCCCACCAGAGACCTCTTACTCTGCATCTGTAACACAGAAAGCCCATCATAAACAATCAAGTCTAACATACTATATTTCCATAATAATATAATACAGTTGCATTGTAATTATTCAAGTAATTCTAATATACACACACACTTTCAGTACAACAACGCATATATTTGTTTGCATAAAAGCTCTTCAACAACTTCTTAATTTAGACATAGGCTTACAGTCTTTCAAATTAAATCAAATATTCAAATTTTTAGCACCACATTTACAAGAAAGAGAGCAATAAGAATGTGAGGCAACATGTGTTCAACATTACATGATTACTATTAAAATCACACCATCATAACTGTGTGGGAAAAATGAACGGAGGACACCTGACCTCTGTGGACCTCAACTCGGCCTGTCTCTTCTTGGCCGCCATGGACCGCTTATTGGGACGCGGCATCTGCAAAGCACACAGAAAACACATCAGTCCAACATGCTACATTTCCTTAGGTGACACTAATAATTTAAATCAGTTATAATTAACACAAAAGATTTTAAACTCCAACATGGGCATATCTACTAGATTTAAACTCTTAAAGATGTAGGCTAGTTGTTACCTACCATCTTGCACTAAATACTTACTGCACAGCATACTTTCTAGTATGAATACTACTGTAATTATTCCAAATATCAATATAAGCCATTTTTCTGTTATCCATTTGTAATCAGTGGAGTGTACACATTTTCAAATTTCACTACAACTTGTATACTGACTGTATACAACAAATAAAACCCTCAAACTTTTAACACTTACCTTCACCAAACTCAAATCTATCTGGAAAGGATACATGTCTCAATAAAAGATTGTCAGATACATCCTTGGCATTTACAATGAAATAGATAGATACGTTGAACTTTAACACACATGTGTTTTCTAGCCAGTCTTAGAATTTACCAACACATTTTCCCAATCAAACACACTTGAAGAAACAATATCAGTCAACATAAAAACAAGAAGAATAGTTAAAGCAGCACTACAGGGTTCTAATCTAAAACCAACAAACTAGCTAAGCCTAATAAGCACACATAACACCCAACAGAAGTGCCAAGGAAAGATCTGTATATTATGCCTTCAAAATGTGCCGAGTTACTATTAACTCACCTGTGACATTCAATTAAAATACACCAAATAACAATGCTATAGCCTCAGTTAATCTAACAGTTTTACAGTTAGTTCACTGAAAGACATCATTACCAACTCAATGTCAAGTATGCTATACAATACACATGTCTTGTACCAAATGTAACAATTTATTAACTCATTAAAATCCAGCAACATCACTTTTAAAGCAGCTATGATATATAGTCAAACTGTAGAAATAAAAGCATATGCCTAACTTCAATTTAGGTAGGCTACTGCACTCATAATGAGAACACATGATTTGCAAACTCAACAATTCAGAATTCAACTCAAAACATATAACACCAACTTACTTCCACTCCACTTCAAGTCGTCTACTGCTTGTATTCACCAGGACACAAACTATGTAGGTAGGTAGCCTAATCCAAAAAACAGTCCGAGGTCGTAGCACGTTAATGAGTAAGGCAGTGAGGGAATCCTTAGTCCAAATCTGTTGAACAGTCCGATGTCTACTCAAATGAGAGTAATGATTTTCAAAATTCACTATTCGTAGAGAGCAGAAACAAGCAATAACTTGTGGTTCGCACAAGATCACACAACAATTCCGCAGAGACTTTTTTCCGCCGATCACAGCTTAGATACTGTGACTGATTCAATCAGCTGATTTCACTCATCAGCTGCAGGTGCATTGACAGCAGACTGTGCAGATTGGAAGCAGGTGGGGTGGCGAGTGCACAATGCAGAGTGATAGGTAGCAGGACAGATAAAACCTGGCTCAGGATCTAGAAGAGCTGGGTCGGTCTCTGATGTGGACTTGTGAACACATCCTGACGACAGACAATACATTTGGTGACCTTCGACCACTAGGGGCGCTATAATTAGGAAGACTTTCTCGTATTGACACCAAACTTGGTACGTTGACTCGTGAACACATCCTAAAGACCCACAATAAATTTGGTGATTATTTGACCACTAGGGGCGCTATAATTATCAACACTTTCACTTATCGCAACCAAACTTGGTATTTGGACTTGGGACTACATCCTGAGGACACACAATTAATTTGGTGTGCTTTGACCACCAGGGGTGCTATATTTATTAACACTTTCACCAATTGAAACTAAACTTGGTATGTGGAGTCATGACCCCATATTAAGACTGCACAATTATTTTGGTGACCTTTGACCACTAGCAGTGCTATAATTATCAATACTTTGACCAATTTAAACCAAACTTGGTATGTGGACTTAGGACTACATCTTGAGGACACACACTAAATTTGGTGACCTTCTAATCCAGTCCAGTCCAATCCAATCCAATCAAGTCCAATCCAATCCTACCTAACACAACACAGTCAAGTCCAGTCCAGTCCAATCCAATCCAATCTAATCCCAACTCCTGCTCAACTGCTTGGCCCCCACATTGCTGCTTGCAGCTATATTTATTATTATTATTATTATTATTATTACGCTTCCGTCATTGAAGTCAATGGCAGCCCATAGAACCGTCTGGTGAAAAGTTCTGAAATTTGGCACACTGATTGGGGACAGTCTCATGATTAATTTCACCAAGTTTCATACCGGCACCTTGAGCGCTCTAGCGCCACCAACAGGCCAAAGTTGGATGTGCGTTCACACACGTAACTTTTGACCCGTTGATCCGATTGTCAAAAATTAGGTATTGTTAGAATCCTTGGACCAAGCCGAGTTCAACGCACCCTATGACGTCAATTTCCGCCATGATGGATTTTCCGCCATTTTGGATTTCATCAAAAACACTAAAAAGTCTTCAAAGGTCACAAATTTTGTCCGATCGACACCAAATCTGACACACTTGATCTTCAGACCAAGCCTCACAAAAGTTATTCATTTTCGTCTTCGGAACTCAAACCGTTCGCCCGTAACAGCCAATCGAAATATGCGGCGAAGCCGCCAAACAGGAAGTGAGCTCATATCTCAGCAACCCTTGCATGTATCAAAGCCAAACTTGGTGCATGGACTCAGGACCCAATCAGGGGGACGCTCAAGAAATCTGGTGACCTTTGACCTCTAGGGGGCGCTGTAATTAAGAAACATGCCTTTTGGCCTGTAGCTGCTGTTGTGCTTAGAATTAAAACGCACTAGTGGTGTCTGGTAATACTGTTGGAGTTCCTTAGGCCGACCCAGGCCAACTTGTGATGTCATCGTAATTGATTCGGCCGCCATATTGGATTTAATCAAAAACACGTACGAATTTTCGCAGGTCACAAATTTCAGCGGATCCTCACCAAAATTGGCACAGAACATCTTCAGACCATGCCTTATCAGTGCATCGCTTTTTGGAACGATTGACAGTAGCATTCGGCTGTAACAGCCAATCGAAACTTGCGGCGAAGCCGCCAAACAGGAAGTGAGCTCATATCTCAGCAACCCTGCCATGTATCATCACCAAACTTACTACATATATTCATGACCCCATTAGGAGGACGCTCAAGAAATTTGGTGACCTTTGACCTGTAGGGGGTGCTGCAATTAGCAATGTTGCATTTTGATCTGTAGTTGCGATGTGTTTTATCGATCTTTTATTTTTGGATGTGAAACAGATGACAACATATTCCATCCAGTCATTCTAATGCGTGCGTGGTAGGGCGGGGCGGGACGGGGTGGGATGGGCAGGGGTGATTTGGTGGGGGGGCTGGCTGGCGGAGGCGGTGGCAGTACTCAGCCCTGTTTCAGCCCTACAAAATCAGTTATGTTTGATGTGACACTTGTTGAAAGTGTTGATCGCGACTGTCTGCTGAGTTCTATCTTGTCGCCGTGGCTACTCCGGCCTATACTGCTTGGCCCCCTCATTGCTGCTTGCAGCTATATTTGGGGGCCAAGCAGCGAAGCTGCGCGGCAACCCATAGTTTTTGTACCTTTTCTTATTATTATTATTATAATTCCTCTCCTCTGGAAGTCTATGGCAGCCCATAGAACCGTACAGTAAAAAGTTGTGAAATTTGGCACATTCATTCCATACATTCCCATATTCCATTTCACAAATTTTCAAGTCTGAACCCCAGGCAGTCTAGCGCCACCAATGTGTCAAAGTTGGCGTTGCATCCATGCACTTAACTTTTGAACCGTATGTCCAATTTTGAACATCCATATATAGTTGGAACCCCTTGACGGACCTGAGTTCAATGACTCCTATTACGTTACTTTCCGCCATATTGGACCTCCGCCATATTGGATTTCATCAAAACCACTTAAAAGTTTTCATAGGTCACAAACTTCATCCAATTTTCACGAAACTTGACACAGATGATCTTCAGACCATGTCTCATAATTACATTGCCTTTGACACCCATACTCAAAGCTGGTCGCCAGCCACGACCAATCAAAATTGGCGGCGAAGCCGCCAAACAGGAAGTGAACTCAGATCTCGGCAAGGCTTTCACATATCAAAACCAAACTCACTACATGGGCTCAGGACCCAATTAAGAGGAGGCTCAATAAATGTCATGACTTTTGACCTACAGGTGGCGCTATAATTAACAAAACTACGTTTTGGCCTGTATGGGGTGATGTGTTTGAAATTAAAACATATTAGTGATCTCTGTTAATACTTTGGGAGGTCTTTAGGCTGTCACATATCAACTTTTGACATTAACATAATTGATTGGACCGCCATATTGGATTTCATCAAAAACACTTAAAAGTTTTCACAGGTCACAAATTTCATCCAATTTTCACGAAACTTGGCACAGATGATCTTCAGACTATGCCTCACAAACGCATTGCTTTTTGGACCTTTATTCAAAATAAGTCAGCCGTGACGACCAATCGAAATTGGCGGCTAAGCCTCCAAACAGGAAGTGAACTGTTATTTCTGCCAAGCTGTCACGTATCAAAACCAAACTCGGTACATGGGCTCAGGACCCAATTAGGAGAAGGCTCAATAAATTTGCCGACTTTTGACCACTATGGGGGCGCTATAGTCAGAGGAAGTAGGCTCATATCTCAGCAACACTTTCACATATCACAACCAAACTTGGTACATGATCTTGGGACCCCATCCTGAGGACACACAATACATTTGGTGTACTTTGACCACTAGGGGCGCTATAATTAGCAATACTTTCTCGCATCAACCTCAAACTTGGTACGTGGACTCGTGGTCACAACCTGAGGATGCACAATAAATTTGGTGACTTTTGACCACTAGGGGTGCTATAATTAGCAAGACTGTCTCGTATCAACACCAAACTTGGGACGTGGACTCATGAACACATCCTGAATAGCTACAATACATTTGGTGTATTTTGACCACTAGGGAAAACTATGACTTGAATTAGGCTCATATCTTACTAACGCTTTCATGGATTGAAACCAAACTTTGTACATGGACTCAAGACCCAATCCCAATTCAATCCAATCCAATCAACAATCACATGAAGTAGGCCTATATTTCAACAATCCAAATCCAATCCAATCCCAATCCAATCAACAATCACATGAAGTAGCCTCATATCTCAGCAATCCCAATCCAGTCCAATCAAATCTAATCCAGTCCAGTCCAATCCAGTCCAATTCAATTCAATCCAATCCAATCCAATCCAGTCCAGTGCAATCCAATCCAATCCAGTCCAGTCCAATTCAATCCATTCCAATCAACAATCACTTGAAGTAGGCTCATATCTCAGCAATGCCAATCCAATCCAGTCCATTCCAATCCAATCCAGTCCTGTCCAATTCAGTCCAGTCCAATCCCAATCCAATCCAATCCAATCCAGTCCAATTCAATCCAATCCAATCAACAATCACATGAAGTAGGCTTATATCTCAGCAATCCCAATCCAGTCCAATCAAATCTAATCCAGTCCAGTCCAGTCCAATCCAATCCAATCCAATCCAATCCAGTCCAGTACAATCCAATCCAATCAAGTCCAGTCCAATTCAATCCAATCCAATCAATAATCAAATGAAGTAGGCTCATATCTCCGCAATCCCAATCCAATCCAGTCCAGTCCAGTCCATTCCAATCCAATCCAATCCAATCCTGTCCAATTCACTCCAGTCCAATCCCAATCCAATCCAGTCCAATTCAATCCAATCCAATCAACAATCACATGAAGTAGGTTCATATCTCAGCAATCCCAATCCAGTCCAATCAAATCTAATCCAGTCCAGTCCAGTCCAATCCAATCCAGTCCAATCCAATCCAATCCAGTCCAGTCCAGTACAATCCAATCCAGTCCAGTCCAGTCCAGTCCAGTCCAATTCAATCCAATCCAATCAACAATCACATGAAGTAGGCTCATATCTCTGCAATCCCAATCCCAATCCAGTCCAGTCCAATCCAATCCAATTCAATCCAATCCAATCAACAATCACATGAAGTAGGCTCATATCTCAGCAATCCAAATCCAATCCAATCCATTCCATTCCAATCCAATCCTGTCCCATTCAGTCCAGTCCAATCCCAATCCAATCCAGTCCAATTCAATCCAATCCAATCAACAATCACTTGAAGTAGGCTCATATCTCAGCAATCCCAATCCAATCCAATCCAGTCCATTCCAATCCAATCCAGTCCAGTCCTGTCCAATTCAGTCCAGTCCAATCCCAATCCAATCCAATCCAGTCCAATTCAATCCAATCCAATTAAATTCAATCCAATCAACAATCACATCAAGTAGGCTCATATCTCTGCAATCCCAATCCCAATCCAGTCCAGTCCAATCCAATCCAGTCCAGTCCAATTAAATCCAATCCAATCAACAATCACATGAAGTAGGCTCATATCTCTGCAATCCCAATCCCAATCCAGTCCAGTCCAATCCAATCCAGTCCAGTCCAGTCCAGTCCAGTCCAGTCCAATCCAATCCAATCCAATCCAGTCCAATCCCAACTTCTGCTTATTTGCTTGGCCCCCACATTGCTGCTTGCAGCTATATTTATTATTATTATTCCGCCATTAAAGTCAATGGCAGCCCATAGAACCGTCTGGTGAAAAGTTGTGAAATTTGGCACACTGATTAGGGACAGTCCCATGATTAATGTCACCAAGTTTCATGATGGCACCTCAAGCACTCTAGCGCCACCAACAGGCCAAAGTTGGACTTGCGTTCACGCACGTAACTTTTGACCCGTATGGCCGATTGTCAAAAATGAGGTATCGTTGGAATCCTTGGACCAAGCCGAGTTCAACGCAGCCTATGACGTCAATTTCCGCCATGATGGATTTTCCGCCATATTGGATTTCATCAAAAACACTAATAAGTCTTCACAGGTCACAAATTTGGTCCAATCAACACCAAACTTCACAGATATCATCTACAGTCCATGCCCAATTAATGTATTGCTTTTTGTATTCAGAACTAAAACCGCTCGCGCGTTACAGCCAATCGAAGTTTGCGGCGAAGCCGCCAAACAGGAAGTGAGCTCATATCTCAGCAACCCATTCATCTATCATAACCAAACTTAGTACATGGACTCAGGACCCAATCAGGGGGACGCTCAAGAAATCTGGTGACCTTTGACCTCTAGGGGGCGCTGTAATTGAGAAACAGGCCTTTTGGCCTGTAGCTGCTGTTTTGCTTAGAATTAAAACGCACTACTGGTGTCTGGTAATACTGTTGGAGGTCCTTAGGCCGTCCCAAGCCAATTTGTGATGTCATCGTAATTGATTCGGCCGCCATATTGGATTTAATCAAAAACACGTAAAAATTTTCGCAGGTCACAAATTTCGGTGGATCCTCACCAAAATTGGCAGAGATCATCTTCAGACCATGCCTTATCAGTGCATTGCTTACTGGAACAATTGACAGAAGCATTCGGCTGTAACAGCCAATCGAAATTTGCGGCGAAGCCGCCAAACAGGAAGTGAGCTCATATCTCAGCAACCCTTGCATGTATCAAAGCCAAACTGGGTGCATAGACTCAGGACCCAATCAGGGGGACACTCAATAAATCTGGTGACCTTTGACCTCTAGGGGGCGCTGTAATTAAGAAACATGCCTTTTGGCCTGTAGCTGCTGTTGTGTTTGGAATTAAAATGCACTAGTGGTGTCTGTTAATACTGTTGGAGGTCCTTAGGCCGACCCAAGCGAATTTGTGATGTCATAGTAATTGATTCGGCCGCCATATTGGATTTAATCAAAAACACGTACAAGTTTTCACAGGTCACAAATTTGAGCGGATTCTCACCAAAATTGGCAGAGACCATCTTCAGACCATAATCTATCAATATATTGCTTTTTGGAACAATTGGCAAAAGCATTCGCTTGTAACAGTCAATCAAAATTGGTGGCGAAGCCGCCAAACAGGAAGTGAGCTCATATCTCAACAACCCTGCCATGTATCATAACCAAACTTACTATATGGATTCATGACCCCATTAGGAGGACGCTCAAAACATTTGGTGACCTTTGACCTGTAGGAGGTGCTGCAATTAGCAATATTGCATTTTGATGTGTAGTTGCTGATGTGTTTTATCAATCTTTTATTTTTTGATGTGAAACTGATGACAACATGTTCCATCCAATTAATTCTAATGCGTGCGTGCAAGGGCATGGCAGGACGGGGTGGGACGGGCTGGGGTGATTAGGTGGGGGGGCTGGCTGGCGGAGGCGGTGGCAATACTCAGCCCTGTTTCAGCCCTACAAAATCAGCTATGTTTTGATGTGACACTTGTTGCAAGAGTTGATAGCGGGTGTCTGCTGAGTTCTATCTTGTCGCCGTGGCTACTCCGGCCCATTCTGCTTGGCCCCCTCATTGCTGCTTGCAGCTATATTTGGGGGCCAAGCAGCGAAGCTGCGAGGCAACCCATAGTGATTCTATGTTTTCTTCCCTATTATTATTATTACGCTTCCGCCATGGGAGTCTATGGCAGCCCATAGAACCGTATGGTAAAAAGTTGTGAAATTTGGCACACCGATTGTGGACAGGCCCATGATTAATTTCACCAAGTTTCATGTCGGCTCCTCGAGGGCTCTAGCGCCACCAACAGGCCAAAGTTGGACGTGCGTTCACGCACGTAACTTTTGACCTGTTTATCCGATTTTGAAAAATGAGGTACCGTTGGAATCCTTGGACCAAGCAGAGTTCAACGCACCCTATGACGTCATTTTCCGCCATGATGGATTTTCCGCCATTTTGAATTTCATCAAAATCACTTAAAACGTATCAGAGGTCACACATTTTGTCCGATCGACACCAAACTTCATAGATATCATCTACAGACCATGCCTCATTAATGCATTGCTTTTTGTCTTCGGAACTAAAACCGTTCGCGCGTAACAGCCAATCGAAATTTGCGGCGAAGCCGCCAAACAGGAAGTGAGCTCATATCTCAGCAACCCATTGATCTATCATAACCAAACTTATTCCATGGACTCAAGACCCAATCAGGGGGACGCTCAAGAAATTTGGTGACCTTTGACCTCTAGGGGGCGCTGTAATTAAGAAACATGCCTTTTGGCCTGTAGCAGCAGTTGTGCTTAGAATTAAAACCCACTAGTGGTGTCTGGTACTACTGTTGAAGGTCCTTAGGCCGACCCAAGCCAACTTGTGATGTCATCCTAATTGATTCGGCCGCCATATTGGATTAAATCAAAAACACAAAAAAGTTTTGGCAGGTCACAAATTTCATCTGTTCCTCACCAAAATTGGCAGAGACCATCTTCAGACCATGCCTGATGAGTGCATTGCTTTCTGGAACAATTGACAGAAGCTTTGGCCTGTACCAGCCAATCAAAATTTGCGGCGAAGCCGCCAAACAGGAAGTGATTTCATATCTCCGCAACGCTTTCATGTATCAAAACCAAACTTAGTACATGTACCTCAGACCACATCGGGAGGACGCTCAAGAAATTTGGTGACATTTGACCTCTAGGGGGCTCCGTAATTGACAAAAATGCATTTTGGCCAGTAGTTGCTGATGCGCATTATTTTGCAATAGAAGTCAATGGCAGCCCATAGAACCGTCTGGTAAAAAGTTATACAATTTGGCACACTAATTAGGGACAGTCCAATAATTCATTTCACCAAGTTTCATGCCGGCACCTCCAGCGCTCTAGCGCCACCAACAGGCCAAAGTTGGACGTGCGTTCACACACGTAACTTTTGACCTGTTGATCCGATTTTGAAAAATGAGGTACCGTTGGAATCCTTGGACCAAGCCGAGTTCAACGCACCCTATGACGTCATTTTCCGCCATGATGTATTTTCCGCCATTTTGGATTTCATCAAAATCACTTAAAACGTATCAGAGGTCACACATTTTGTCCGATCGACACCAAACTTCATAGATATCATCTACAGACCATGCCTCATTAATGCATTGCTTTTTGTCTTCGGAACTAAAACCGTTCGTGCGTAACAGCCAATCGAAATTTGCGGCGAAGCCGCCAAACAGGAAGTGAGCTCATATCTCAGCAACCCTGCCATGTATCATAACCAAACTTACTACATGGATTCATCACCCCAATAGGAGGACACTCAAAAACTTTGGTGATCTATGATTTGTAGGGGGTGCTGCAATTAGCAATATTGCATTTTGATCTATAGTTGCTGATGTGTTTTATCGATCTTTTATTTTTTGATGTGAAACTGATGACAACATGTTCCATCCAGTTCATTCTAATGCGTGCGTGCAAGGGCGGGGCGTGCCAGGACGGGGTGGGACGGGCAGGGATGATTAGGTGGGGGGCTGGCTGGCGGAGGCAGTGACAATACTCAGCCCTGTTTCAGCCCTACAAAATCAAGTATGTTTTCATATTAAACTTGTTGAAAGTGTTGATGGCGGGTATCTGCTGAATTCAATCTTGTCACCGTGGCTACTCCGGCCTATACTGCTTGGCCCCCTCATTGCTGCTTGCAGCTATATTTATTATTATTATTATTCCGCCATTAAAGTCAATGGCAGCCCATAGAACCGTCTGGTGAAAAGTTGTGAAATTTGGCACACTGATTAGGGACAGTCCCATGATTAATGTCACCAAGTTTCATGATGGCACCTCAAGCACTCTAGCGCCACCAACAGGCCAAAGTTGGACTTGCGTTCACGCACGTAACTTTTGACCCGTATGGCCGATTGTCAAAAATGAGGTATCGTTGGAATCCTTGGACCAAGCCGAGTTCAACGCAGCCTATGACGTCAATTTCCGCCATGATGGATTTTCCGCCATATTGGATTTCATCAAAAACACTAATAAGTCTTCACAGGTCACAAATTTGGTCCAATCGACACCAAACTTCACAGATATCATCTACAGTCCATGCCCCATTAATGTATTGCTTTTTGTATTCAGAACTAAAACCGCTCGCGCGTTACAGCCAATCGAAGTTTGCGGCGAAGCCGCCAAACAGGAAGTGAGCTCATATCTCAGCAACCCATTCATCTATCATAACCAAACTTAGTACATGGACTCAGGACCCAATCAGGGGGACGCTCAAGAAATCTGGTGACCTTTGACCTCTAGGGGGCGCTGTAATTGAGAAACAGGCCTTTTGGCCTGTAGCTGCTGTTGTGCTTAGAATTAAAACGCACTACTGGTGTCTGGTAATACTGTTGGAGGTCCTTAGGCCGTCCCAAGCCAATTTGTGATGTCATCGTAATTGATTCGGCCGCCATATTGGATTTAATCAAAAACACGTAAAAATTTTCGCAGGTCACAAATTTCAGTGGATCCTCACCAAAATTGGCAGAGATCATCTTCGGACCATGCCTTATCAGTGCATTGCTTTCTGGAACAATTTACAGAAGCATTCGGCTGTAACAGCCAATCGAAATTTGCAGCGAAGCCGCCAAACAGGAAGTGAGCTCATATCTCAGCAACCCTTGCATGTATCAAAGCCAAACTGGGTGCATAGATTCAGGACCCAATCAGGGGGACACTCAATAAATCTGGTGACCTTTGACCTCTAGGGGGCGCTGTAATTAAGAAACATGCCTTTTGGCCTGTAGCTGCTGTTGTGTTTGGAATTAAAATGCACTAGTGGTGTCTGGTAATACTGTTGGAGGTCCTTAGGCCGACCCAAGCGAATTTGTGATGTCATAGTAATTGATTCGGCCGCCATATTGGATTTAATCAAAAACACGTACAAGTTTTCACAGGTCACAAATTTCAGCGGATTCTCACCAAAATTGGCAGAGACCATCTTCAGACCATAATCTATCAATATATTGCTTTTTGGAACAATTGGCAAAAGCATTCGCTTGTAACAGTCAATCAAAATTGGTGGCGAAGCCGCCAAACAGGAAGTGAGCTCATATCTCAACAACCCTGCCATGTATCAAAGCCAAACTGGGTGCATGGACTCAGGACCGACTCAGGGGGACACTCAATAAATCTGGTGACCTTTGACCTCTAGGGGGCGCTGTAATGAAGAAACATGCCTTTTGGTCTGTAGCTGCTGTTGTGTTTGGAATTGAAACGTACTAGTGGTGTCTGGTAATACTGTTGGAGGTCCTTAGGCCGACCCAGGCCAACTTGTGATGTCATCGTAATTGATTCGGCTGCCATGTTAGATTTAATCAATAACATCGAAAAGTTTTCACAGGTCGCAAATTTCAGCTGATGTTGGCAGAGACCATCTTCAGACCATGCCTTATCAATACATTACTTTCTGGAACAATTGATGAAAGCATTCGCCTGTAACAGCCAATTGACATTGGTGGCGAAGCCGCCAAACAGGAACTGAGCTGATATCTTAGCAACCCTTTCAGGTATCAAAACAATTCTCGGTACATGGACTAAGGACCCAATTAGAAGGATGCTCAAGAAAAATTTTGACCTTTTGGTTGCTGTAATTAGCAAAAATGCATTTTTCCTTGTAAATATTGATGTGTTTGGAATTACAACTTACTAGGAATGTCTATTAACACATTGAGTACCAATGCAGTATTGCGTTTTTTGTTCCCATGCGTTGAGTGCCAAAAATGCAATATTGTGTTTTTAGCTTTTTTTTATTACAAAAATAAACACTCTAACACACTTTATGTGTTATTTGGGGAACTCTATGATAAATAGAACTGACATATATGACCATCAAAAACTCATGAAAATGCACAATCTGGACATTTTATCAGGACATTAGCTTAAAATTCTGCTTTTGATGGTTGTCGCTTTGGGTTGAATCAGTGACACATGCACGTCAGGTCAAAACCAGGCCATTTTCGTGGGTTTGTCACTAGGTGGCAGTCTCGCCAGGTCACTTCCTGGAAACTTTACAGGCAACACTTCATATTTCATCAAAGATGATAAATCTCCAGGGCAATTCCATGGAAAATTACATTTTTTGTAACATCCATAACGCCAATAAAATGTCATGGTATGGTATGTTATGAATGATTACATGAAATTTGAGCATTTGCTTTTTTTGGCTGAAGAATGTAAATGAGAAAAAAATGCACAAAAAATGAATGTTATCATTCACATCATACAAATGCCAAGGCATTTCACTGGCGTTATTTGTGTGACAAAAAGTCAATTTTTCGTGGAATTGCCCAACTTTAATATGTTTGTTTATTTGTATGGAATTGCCATCCACTAGCCACTGTTTAGCTTGGGATTTCTTAGGAACAGAAGCATGTAGAAATAAACGGTTTGTACAGACTGAGAGCTTAATGTCTTGCCTTTCAAACAAGCTATAGCATGTGTCCATAGCTATAACATAGAATATGCTGTGGCTCTACAAAATTGTCAACAATTATCTAGATTGTTGGCACTCTGGGCCAAAGCTTCCGAAAACAGTGAGGCATTCAAAGTGTTAGTAGCCTACTCTTGAAGTTCCTAAGACTAACGCATACCAACTTGTGACCTCAACATAACTGATCTTGCCACCATCTTAGATTTTGTTCAAAAAAGATTTTGTTTCACAGGTCATAGATTTTGTCTGTTTGTCAAGTTGGCACAGACAATCTTCAGACTGAGCCTTACATATGTCTTGATTTTTGAAGCCATATTCAGAACCGTTCAGAACCGTATTCAGAACTTAGCCAATCAAACAGGAAGTCAGCTCATATCATAGCAACCCTTTCATGTATCAAAACCAAAGGCTGAAGGCTCAAGAAATTTGATGACCTTTCACCTACAGAGGGCACTGCGATTTGCAGAAATGCGTTTTGGCTTGTAAGTCTTCATGTGTTTTCATTTAAACTTTACTGGCTGGCTATTGAAAAAGGTCCTTTGGCTGACACGTGGCAATGTTTGATGTTGATGCAATTTAGGTTGATAACAGTTTTTGTATAAGAATGTAAAACTTGCTGTATTTATTCGTATATTCATTTAAAAAATCACAGAGTACTCAAAGTCTTTTTTGAGTAAATAGAAATATAGGCAAAAACATTTGTACTTTATTAATCACAATTTCATAATAGCATAGCTAGTGATGTGTAATTCAATTTTACATAGATTTTACAATCTTACAATCTCAAAATTTACATAGATTTTACAATCTTACAATCTCAAAATGTAGGCTAGTTAATCCCGGAGTGTACTTAGTCTGTTAACTGTCAGGGTTATGGACTAAAAGTAATTACTGCAGTCATTGATAATCTGCTACATCTCTGTGGTAGACAAAACCATCTTTAAATATGTTTTGTGATCAAAGGTGTCAAACTTTTTTTCATGTGATTCACATCATCATATGTTTTCTATGCTTAATATATTAACATCTTATCATATTTTCTGAATTATTCTGGTTTGTTATTAAAACATTATTAACAATAAGTGTTCCAATTGATTGCATGATGTTATGCAAACAAATACCCTGAAAACTAACCTCCTAGATATAGTATGATAGTATGACATTTTTTTAGAATTATTGTATTCAATTTAAAGGAAGAAATAGAAAGCACTACATAAAACAATCATGGAACAAAAAGCAAAGATGTCCAAAATAGTAAAAAATAAAACTGAGAAAAACATGAAGTCATTAAATCCCCATTACTTCTATTTCCCTTGGATTACTAAACGGTAATTAGATTAGATTCAAAGCCAACGAAGTACAAAGCCAACGAAATGCAGTTTGTGCCTTGCGTCAGAAAAGTGCAATGTTATAAACAAAGTATAGAAAGGTGGGGCATAGGCAGGACAAGAAAGTCCAGTTTAGACAGTAGTATGCAGTTTGTTTACATAAGGTGTTTTATAATAATATAAATTAGATATAAATATGTGCAGTGTATTAGCAGTTACTTTATAAGAACAGAGTAAATAAGGCTATGTGATATGAATAAATATGGCTATGTGATATGAATATATGCTAATAATCTACAGCACAAAGTCAATATTCTTAACCCGGCTTGTCAGCCCTTATTCAGTAGATGGCCCCATGTACAACTCATTGACATTTGTAATGCTGTCCTGTAGTGCTGTTGTAGATTGCCAAGATCAGCTATGAGCCTTAGCAGGTGACAATGTTGGTGTGGGTCCATGAACCTCAAGGCACTCTGACAAGTACAAGTGTGTCTGCACTACCACAACCACCAAGCGAAAAGGAAGATGAGTCTCAGCAGGCTCTCCATCTGGTACACGTGGTTCGATAGGCTGTGTGGCTTGTGAATGTCCATGAGCCTCAACAGTCCTAACCATTGGTGTGTCCCATGGAACAGACGTATGGAGCAGTTGTGTGCATACCCATGGCAGTGGTCACACCACAGCTTTGAAACATCTGAGAAGGTATATTTTTTGAAACTGGGCAAACATTATCTGTAAGGTAATTTTAGAGCAGTTGTAAATTTACAATAAAGGTATACATTATTTTGTCCTACAGGTTTAAGAAAGCAAAATGTCTATTCATTAACAGTGTATAAAACGTAGGTTACATCCTACTAAAATATCCTCAACAGGCCCTGTGTTTGGTGCAGGTCACTCGGAAGGCTGCGTAGTCAACGGATGTCCGTGCTATTGCTGGCGGATGTCTGTGATCAGCAGCAGGACTGGTGCAGGTCACTCGGAAGGATGCATGGCTGGCAGATGTATGTGATCCACAACAGGACTGGTGCAGGTCACTCGGAAGGCTGTGAGGCTGGTAGATGTCTGTGATCCTCAACAGGCCCTGTGTCTGGTGCAGGTCACTTGGAAGGCTGCGTTGCTGGCGGATGTCTGTGATCAGCAGCAGGACTGGTGCAGGTCACTCGGAAGGATGCATGGCTGGCAGATGTATGTGATCCACAACAGGACTGGTGCAGGTCACTCGGAAGGCTGTGAGGCTGGTAGATGTCTGTAATCCTCAACAGGCCCTGTGTCTGGTGCAGGTCACTCGGAAGAGTGCGTTGCTGGCGGATGTGACCGGTGCTGTTCATTGGGAAGGCTACGTTGCTGGCGGATGTCTGTGATCCGCAGCAGGACTGGTGCAGGTCACTCAAAAGGCTACGTTGCTGGTGGATGTCTGCAGCAGGCCCTGTGTCTGGTGCAGGTCACTTGGAAGGCTGCATGGCTGGCAGATGTCTGTCATCCGCAGCAGGCTTTGTGACTGGTGCAGTTCATTGGGAAGGCTACGTTGCTGGTGGGTGTCCGTGATCCGCAGCAGGACTGGTGCAGGCCAATCAGAAGGGTGGAAGGATGTTGCTGTCTTTTTTTTTTTTATCCAAATGGTATTCTTCTGAATGTTTCCTCTCAATTTGCCCCCTTTACACATCAGCTGCCTCCAGAACGCGTGTTTACTCACATGCTTCTCTGATTGCATTGCTGTCCATGGCATTCATGTCATTCAAATGTCCTAGTGCTGGTGGCAACTCCACCAATAAAACTGAGAAAATGCAAAAACATGTAGTCATTAAAGCCCTAATTACTTCTATTTCCCTTGTATTACTAAATGGTTCTATAATAATCTACAGCACAAAGTCAATCTTCTTAACTGGGCTTGTCCACCCTTAGTCAGTAAATGGCCACATCTACAGCTCATTGTCCTTTGTAACGCTGTCCTGTAGTGCTGTTGTAGATTGCGAAGATTAGGTGCATGAGCCTCAGCAGGTCACAAGGCAGGTGAGGGTACATAAGCCTCAACAGGCACTGTGACAAGTAAAAGCCCCTCTGCACCACCACAACCACCAATGGAAAAGGAGGATGAGTCTCAGCAGGCTCTCCATCTGGTACAGGTGGTTCAATAGGCTGTGTGGCTTGTGCATGTCCATGAGCCTCAGCTGTCCTCACGATTGGTGTGTCTGATGGACAAGTTCTGTGCACACCTGTGGTAGTGGTCACACCACAACTCTGAAGCATCTCAGCAAGTATATTCTTTGAAACCTAGTCAAACATTGGGAAGGCTGCGTTGCTGGCAGATGTCCGTGATCCTCAACAGGCACTGTGTCTGGTGCAGGCCGCTCGGAAGGCTGCGATGCTGGCGGATGTCCGTGATCCGCAGCAGGTCTGGTGCAGGCCACTCGGAAGGCTGCGATGCAGGCGGATGTCCGTGATCCGCAGCAGGAATGGTGCAGGCCACTCGGAAGGCTGCGTTGCTGGCGGATGTCCGTGATCCGCAGCAGGACTGGTGCAGGCCACTCGGAAGGCTGCGATGCAGGCGGATGTCCGTGATCCGCAGCAGGACCGGTGCAGGCCACTCGGAAGGCTGCGTTGCTGGCGGATGTCCGTGATCCGCAGCAGGACCGGTGCAGGCCACTCAGAAGGCTGCGATGCTGGCGGATGTCCGTGATCCGCAGCAGGACCGGTGCAGGCCACTCGGAAGGCTGTGAGGCTGGGCCTGGGCCAACATTTTCTGTATAGTCATTTGAGAGCAGACGTACATTTACAATAAAAGTCTACATGCTATACAGAGGTGAAATAAAGCAGCATGTCTTTTTCTTAAAGTTCACATCCTGTCAAATATGGATGAATCAGAATTAGGATGCCTGTCTTTGAAAAAATGTACAGTTAAATATAATAGGTACTCACATAAAGTCAATATGCCAGAAGATCTGATGACAGCATTTTCGACTCCACACCTCTGAAGTGGTTGGTTCAGTTTTGTCACAAAGTAAGACTTCTTACACTCAGTCCATTGTATTGTGGTGGTGAATTGTACAGATCCAGCAGTACATTTTAGCAATATGTTAGTGAAGATTCCATATATACCATTATGAAATGCAATGTATAGAGCATTAGTAACTCTTCTGATATAACATCAATAACTCTTCCTTCTTTTTCCTTCTTTGTAATTATCCATGCCAAAACATACTTCACAATAATTCACAATAATATAACAAAACAAAACAAATTAAAAATAGTTAATGCAATATCAACAAGTAAAGTAACATGTTACACACCATCTAAATTACAATCCTTGGTGTGGTACTTATAGTATTTTAATAAAAATAGTACAGTCACAGCTAAAACAAATCAGTCCCACAAAACCAGGTCCAAATGAAAAACTTAAAACTTGAACAACTTAAAACTTAAACCATTCAATATGTCTTATTTCAAGTAGTTGTACAGGACTAATGGCTGAACATTGTCCTGGGTTGATTAAGTAGCCAACTGAATTGTCCTCACCCAATCTAAAAGTTAGAAACAAAAACAAACTTTCTTCTCTGAATTCTGCATGGCAAAAAATAGCATTTTTTACATAAACAAAATAATTATCTAAAGTCTGTCAATATATTGTCACATTTGTAAATGAAATGATCAACTGATGCGTATTTGAACTACTTTATCAATGCAATTTAGTTTGATTTACCATGTGTATTAGACCCTGTTTACAGAACTGCATACCAAGTGGACAGTGGTAAATATGTAAATGACTTCTAACATGCAGTTTCATCACTCAAACAAAAATGGTAAGGTGTTCAGTTCAATTGGTATGAAAGATATACACAGTGCTAAGATGCACCTGTCAGCCTCGACAGACATAGAAATCACTTCTTAGAACGGCTGTGTAGTCCCACACAGTAGCTGTTGTTGCCGTCTTTTTTTTATTAATCCAAATGGTGTTCTTCTGAATTTGTCCTCTGAATTTGACTCCTTTACACATCACCAGTCTCCAGCAAGCATGTTTACTCACATGCTTGTCTCAGCAGATTGCATTGCTGTCCATGGCTTTCATGTCATTCAAATGCCCTGGTGCTGGTGACAACTCCACCAACCAGAATGTCCTTGGAGAACCTGCCCTTTTCCAAGAAATATTGATGTTGCAGCGAGATGTAGGCTGGGCCTCTGACCTGTGTTAACTTAAAGGCAACAGAACTGATCCCACAGTAAATGACAGAGATTGTCTGTAATCAGCACTATTTAAGTGATCTTGTACATATGGTATCATGACTTTACTGTGCCAAAGCATATGTCATTAAGACAACAATAAGGGTGACGCAGTAACACTTTTTGTGTCACACTACTGTATATGTTGAAAACTGTGAGTTAGCTGCAAATTGGTGGTGATTTGGACACCTTTGATATGCATGATAAACAGCAATGGCATGACTGTCCACTTGGTATAATTCCAACATTCATGAAAATGTTGACCAAAAAAGTTCCCTGTATAGGGGCCATTTTCCAAAAGAAGTTACACTTTTAAGATGCACTTGTTGTTTTCTTCTCTGTTTTTTCACCATTCTTACACAATCTCTAGACAATTCATTCATACACAATTTTTCATTCACTTCATTGAAGATTTAAGGTATTGTTGTCCTTCAACTCAGTGTTGCAATAATAATACCAGTCTTCAACTGACTGTAATATCTGTAAAATAATATGGTTAATTTTATTTTACAGCACTGAAATTGAACAGCTGTGTTTGCTGTTATTGACTGTTATCATCTTAACTGTAATTCACTGATAATGTTAAGGTTCACAATAACGGTAAAGATAAAAAAACATTTATTACGCTATATGTGCTATGTCTGTCCATTCATTATAACTTTAATTTGGACTCTTGTTAGCATTTAAAGCATTACACATAACTTGGTGTAATGGTGGTGTAATACAACCAAAATGAAATAATTTGACAAACATTAACAAGACATATAGCTTAAAATACTTGAGACAATTAAAGAACGATCCACTATCACCTAGATAGTAAATCAGCTGTATTATTTTCTGATATTTACACATTCATCTGTATATCTTTACCGTTATTTGCAACTTCTTTTGGAAAATGGCCCCCATACCCCTCCCATGCCCTGCAAGGAGCCGTCCAGTGTATGCTCTCTCCTTGCCACCACCCACCCACCCAAACCCCACTTAGCGGACGGACTATGGAGTAAACTCATAATGACATCATAACATACCCAGAATATAAATGCCTACCTATTCAAAGACAAATGTCATTAATCACAGAAAACATTACAACAGTGAGATCAGTATCGCTTCATGAAAACTGTAGTATGTCTGCACAACTTCAACAACAACATCTTCTGTGCCTTTAACGTAAACATGATCTATCAATGTACCTTTTTCAGTTGTAGCTGCTTGCACGTGCTGATTGTATCCATGCCATTCCAGTAACTTGAGAATTGTAGAAGATACAAAGATATCCTCATTGAAGTCTCCCATGATGAGTTTCCTCCCTGGATGTTTCTCAAGTTCAAAAATGACCTGTAATAACTGCTCTCGAAACATGTCAATCTTATAAGAGCTGGGCCTGTACAACACAGCAGCAGTCATATTTGCATGAGGTATTTCAAAATAAAGACATTCCAAATTGCATCTTTCTGGAATTGACACCTGCACGTCAATGTTTTCTGAACAATACACACCAACTCCACCTCTTTGTTGTTGTTTCAGCGCTGCAAAAGCTGGCTCGGAGTCATCATAACAGTTCCCCCTCGGATTGTGTTTGAAGACGTATCCTGGAAGTTGCGGCTCTTCATCAGTGTCTACATTGAGCCACGTCTCTGTTAAGCAAATACAGTCAGCATTCATAAGGGCTTTATGAGATTGAACATCCTGAATGTGAGCATTCAAACTCTGCACATTGTGAAGTGCTACTGTGCACACAGGGTTCATGTTGGATGAAACAGACATTCCAAAGTTAAACTCAGGCAAGCTTTTCATAGCGGAATCTACTTTGTTATCACAAAATATGGCAGATTCTTTGAAGTCCTCAATTATCAGCCCACCAAGAGTTCTCACGCGACTCAACGCAACATATGCTTGCCCTGGAGCAAAGATCTTCTTGAGTGACACAACAGCCCTTTCAACAGTAAGCCCTTGACATTTATGTACAGTTACTGACCAGGCCAGGCTAATCGGCAGTTGCCTTCGTACTCCACCATTATTAGCCACTTGTTCCTCTTGCACTTCCACTATCGTTGAACGTTCGGAAACCCTTTTTGCTTTTGACCTCTGGATCTTTCCTACATTAGGGTCTTCAAACTCCACGTGGATAGCTGCAGGCATGTCATCGTCTTGTTGACTTTGAATAATGTCCACTACAGTGCCACATGCTCCGTTGACAAGGCCATCAGACACATCTATGTTTTTCTTCAACATGACCCTTGCTCCAACACCCAACGAAACACATTTAGGCAAGCAAGAGTTGAAAACTTTTGTGTGAAAGCCAACTTTCCGTTCCATTCTTCCAGTTTTGGGATTTCGGACAAAGTCTTGAGCACGTATGCTGATTGCGTCTGGGCAGGTCTCTTGCAGTCTCCTCACGTTATATTCATCAACCTCTGCATTTGTAGCATACACATGAATGTCTGTAGATTCCTCACCAGTTTCACGCTGCCTCAGTGTGAGAACATCACAGTCGGTGAGAGGTTCATTCTTTTTACGGACTCTGAGACGATTAAGCATTTCCGCAAATGTTGCATTTTCTTGTCTAACAACTTTAGTCAGTTCTGCAACCTCAAAGTTACTGTCCCACAGGTTGGCTCCTTTGTTTTCAGCAAAAAGAGGTGTGCCTTTCACGGGCTTGAGTTGGAAAAAATCACCCACACAAATCAGGGAAACGTTTGCGAACAAGGAATAATCACCAGTCTGCTTGATTTGACGCAGTCTACCATGAATGTAGGCCAAAAGACGGTGGTCGACCATGGACACTTCATCAATGATCAGAATTTGCAAGCTGCCCATTTTGGTTCGCAAAGAATTGACTTTCTCATCACCTAGTGGTTGATATGGCAGTTTGACATTTGCACCAATGGAGAATGTATTGTGAATTGTTGCAGCACCAATGTTATATGCAGCCACTCCTGTAGGTGCTGTTAGAAGCACAGTGAGATCCTCAGGATTTTCAGCAATCTGTGACAACAGCCTGGTAGATTCGTAATGTATCGCCTTGATTAAATGACTTTTCCCCGTTCCTGCTCCACCAGTAATGAATAATCGCAACGGTTCAGGATTTTGTCCAAACAGTTTCTGCAAACACCACTTACGAACAGCATAGAATATGGCAGACTGTTCTTCATTTAATGATCGTAATAAATGCAATGCATCTTGTCTGGGCATTGACACATGATTTGTTTCCAAAGTGCATGTAGTCTGTGGGTTTGCTGTCAGGTCAGGAATGAGTTTGTCCTCATCACCTTCATCATCTACAACTTTGTCTTTCATCAGATCCAAACAACGAAGACGCTCCCTTTCTGTTTCAGGACATATCTGAGCCCAGGCATCTTCCAAATCAATGTTTTCTTCCAGCAACTGTTTAGCTCTGTCAATCTCATCACTTTCTTTTTCAAATAAAGCTTTGTTGGTATCCACAATCGACTGCACTCTTTGAACATCAACACCACATTTCACTGCACCATTTTTATAGAAATGTTCATATGTATCAAACTGGGGCGGTTTGAGGTGATAGTCTTCATAGTAAGGCAGAAACAGTTGCAGCAACGAATGGAAGTACTTTTCAGGGTTTTTTGTGGGAGAAAATCTGGGATACCTAACAACAGCAGGTTCAGTTCGGGTCCTTCGTTTCACAAAGCCGCAGTTGTTGTTGAGCTGTATTATGTCATGTGAATCTCTTTCAGTCGGAACCTGTGACTTTGATAGAACTCTGTATTCAGAACAAAAACTGGCCAGACATAAATCCTCAAATTGTGCATTCTGGGGTCTGCTCTTATACCTCTCGATCACATTGGTCATCCAAATGCTGCTTTCATCATTACACTGTTGGAATTGGGCTTTACTTTGGAGTATGTGCAATGGTAAACTCATCCTAACAGGATTATCACCAACAGGAATGAACTGTACGTCACGAGAGCATTCTTTCAAGTGCATGTGTGTTAATCGATACACTGCCTCTTGGGCTGAAACTTCTCTGTTGTGTAGGTATACACTTCCAAGCTGTTTGAATGCTGCTTTTGCATCAAGGTTGCCATTCATTGACTCGTCTTGGGCACGTTGTAAGAGCAAACCCATTTCTTGTTCTGCTTTTGTGATGTAGGAAAGTATGTAGACCACAACTGAAAAGGCATCTGTGACATACTGGATATCCATATTGCCTTGCCAAGCACGGAGTAAGTCTTTGTTGTACTGGTTCACCCAAATGTCTACAGGATTTCGTTTCAGGACAATGCTTTTCTTTTTGGAACATATGTTGTACGCCTTTTCAAACAAACCTTGATCTATCCCAAGAGACTCAAAAAATGCATCGGCTGTATCAAAATTCATGTCAGGCATGGTCAACGCAGTTTTAACATTCTTTATTATTGCACTAGCACTTGCATTGTCATCATTGCCATTCAAGTCCTCACAGTTACCGCCTCTTGTGATGAAAGTACAGCTTGATGGTGGCCGTGGGAAATTGAACCTGCACACTGTGTTTTTCTTGCGGCAAGTCTTAGAGTGTCTTGTGCTGTGCCTCTGTACACTGCTCACAACGTCGTAGAGCTCTGCATCTGTTTCTGGTGGCATTTCACAGGTAATGTATGTGTCTATGAACTGTGCCACTTCATCATCACTCTCTTTATCAATCTTGGGAGCATTTTCAACCCAAAAAAGACAGTGGACATGAGGAGAACCACGCTGTTGAAATTCAACACGATAAAAGTAGTCCTTTATTTTCCCTATGGGTTCTGCTGGTGACATGATTACATCACGGAGAAAGCAATGCCATCTGTGATCAAACATTCTTGCCGCTGTCACAGGGTTTCGACGTATGAGTCCACATTTGTTAGACCAGTCAAGATCGTCAACAGACGTCTGTTTACCTTCTATTCTTAGAATAGAGTTCAGCATTTCAGGCCATCTCAAATCTGCAGAGCTAAAAGATGCAAAGAACGTGGGTATGGAGAGTTGTCTTATCATGGCAAATAAATCTTTCTGCACTGACATCCAGTATGGAGGTGTGCCACGAATTCCTCGTAAGAACTTGTATCCTTCATCATTGCGCAATATTTTACCCAAGGAGTCTGAGTTCAACAACATGTCGGGTGATGCGTCTTTCAGAGAGGAGTTGCCGCCACCTTTGCGTAACGCCACTGATACATTAGATACAACTTGATGCACCTCTGATATGTATTGTGCGTAAAAAATGAAGTCTGTGTTCTGTGCAAAACGCCCATCTGCATTCAGAATGCGTGTATTCAGGTAACGTGACAGAGTTATTTTGGACTCTCTTTCATCATGAAATGTAGGTCCACCAGATGGATACAAGACAGGGAAACATTTTGCCTCATTGGTTTTATCGGACAGCAACCTCACTGGACTGTTACCTTCGCCTGGTGCCACATTAAGTATATCCTGAAAATTCTGATCAATGATCTCTGAACCCAGATCGACAGGCTGTAATGATGTATCTGACAAAAGCCCATTCTGGTCTTTGATATAAGTTACGTCTTCCTCTGCTTGCTCTTCAGGAACATTTTCATCATCACTGTTATCAGGTGTTTCCTGTTTGGTACTTTCCTCATGTTGGTCAGTGCCATTCAGAGAATTTACCCATTCGTCATTCATAGTCACATCACCGTACCATTTATTGTTTGCCATCAAATACCTCAGTGCATTTCTGACACGATCAGTGTGGACATACATGTACTCGTAATGACCTTTATATGTCAACTTGCGTTTCAGTTTCACTCTTATCATCTTGTCATCACATTCATTCCTTGGGAGTATATTTGTCACATTTGCGTTATTAACAGGAACAGAGACGCAAGGACCATGGCAAGCTCTCTGGCGGCCTCGAGGCAAACACAACAGCTTCATGAAGGGAATGTGAAGTGCAACGAGATGTTGTTCCAAAGAGTTAAGACATTTAAGGACTGCTGGAATATCATGCAAATGCATGTTGTTGGTAACACTCTCTTCGGGAAGTTTTCCTCCGAGTATTTTACGATGACATGTATGGCAAATCCATAATTTACTTGATGGACTATCAGACAAATGGCATTTCTGCTCACATTCAACATTACACACATGTAAATATTGCAATGTTATGCATCTATTGGCCAATGCAGCCACTTCCGCTCCTTTGCTTTCGTAGCAATACCTTTTACACTCAACCACCTGCTTCCTGAAGAGTAAACGATGACAGACTGCGCATACATATTCAGGACCACGGCTGACCTCCTGACGAAAACGATCAATAGCCAAATAAATGTCTCCCTGTTTCTTCTGCCATGTTGAATAATTCTCACGTCTTTTTTGTATTTTATTTACACGGATGTTTTCATTTTCTTGATACCTCCTCTTATTATGTTTTTTAATTTTGTTCTGGAATCCAATATTTTTCTTGTATTTTGTATGACTGTATTCACGGACAAGATTCTGAAATGGCCTGTTTGTCTTATATTTGGCTTTGGAGTAATCACGCACATAAGACTGGAATGGCCTGTTTGTCTTATATTTGGCTTTGGAGTAATCACGCACATATGTCTGAAATGGCCTGTTCGTCTTATATTTGGCTTTGGAGTAATCACGCACATACGTTTGGAATGGCCTGTTCGTCTTATATTTGGCTTTGGAGTAATCACGCACATAAGTCTGGAATGGCCTGTTCGTCTTATATTTGGCTTTGGAGTAATCACGCACATGAGTCTGGAATGGCCTGTTCGTCTTATATTTGGCTTTGGAGTAATCACGCACATAAGTCTGGAATGGCATGTTCGTCTTATATTTGGCTTTGGAGTAATCACGGACAAGAGTCTGGAATGGCCTGTTCGTCTTATATTTGGCTTTGGAGTACTCACGGACAAGAGTCTGAAAGATCTTGTTTGTCTTATATTTGACACTAGAATACTTGCGTACCATTGCTTGAAAGGAGTCACTTTTCCTATATGTCATTTTAGAGTAGTCGCGCAGCAATTTTTGATATTCAGGATCAGAAGTATACTTATTCCGAACATATGCACGCTTTCTCTCTCTATAATCGCTGTCATTGTGATATCGCTGGCGATCTTTCTTTGCCTTCACATTTTCTGATTCATCGTTCAACTTTCTTTTTCGTGTTGACCTCAACTTGTCATCAATCTTTACAGGCTGACATGTTCCTGCGCAACGTCTTGCATCTTTGTGTTGAACACATGGTACAACTTCATAATGACTGCCAGTGTGATTTAAATAGATGCAATTCTCTCTACATGTGTGTGAGTCTGCAGGTCTGTGCATATTCCATCTTCCATCATTGAAAGTAAAGATAGTTGTTTGCAACAAGTCAGCAGCAGCAAAAATATCAATTTCTTTTGCCCACGAACCACAGTAATATATCCTTGATTTAGTGACATAATCTTGCACAGATGTGTATTCATCCCTCAAATATGTTTCAAATTTGGTGCCGTTTCTCTGAAGGTGTTGCACGACAGCCCGTCTTATTTTCAAATGCTTGTCTTCATTGTGGCATATGCTAAAGGCTAGGCTGCGGTAAAAGCAATTCCCATCAGGTTTTATACTTTTTATCTTACAGGGACATCCCATGTCATCAATATCAGTTGTTGCCATTAGGCCTACATCAACATTTCCATTTTGAAGCTCTAAACGTCTGCACAGTGCATCTTGGTCCTGACAAGTTAAAGGTTTAAAAGCATGTTTGGGAACTCTTATATCACTTATAATGACATCATCATTTGCTTGCACATCACACTGTAAAGGTTGAAAAGACTGTTCGTGCGCACCTGCATCAATAAGAATGACATCGTCTGTTGCAATTGTGTTTCGCTTAACACCCTTACTGGGAACTCGTCTCAAAACGTCACTGAAGAGTGGTCTACAAGCATTTGTGTCTGGTATGGTCTGTGAACATTCTGTGTCACTTGTGAAATTAGCTGCAACTGTAGACGACCCACTTACAACTCGTTCACACACTTTAGGTTTACGCTTCACCACATCGCTGTAGAGTGGACGGCAACTTGCAGAGCTCGTTGAACAGCTGGATGAATCGTCCATCTGAGCGTTGTCATTAGTTACTACTGTGACTCCAGTTACCTCAAACCTTGGTGTGCTTATGCCAAAAGATCGTGCAAAGTCGTAAACATATGTGACCAGGGAGTGTATAGAGCTGAAGTATGAAACACAACTTGTCCTCTCACCTTTCTGGTTGACGTTTCTGTTAACGTGTGAATCAACAAACGCAAACCTTGCTCCTGCATTCACTACAGCACATGTGTTGGCACAAATGGTTAACAAACAAGCATCATTGCTAAACAGCGCCCGCTGCAGTGCTACATCAAAAGGCATGGCAACATCACGTAAAGCATCGTCATAGTCATCAACCTGAATAAATCCAGTGTAAGAATCAGCAAAGTTTATTGAGAAATCACAATTCCACACTTCATATTGTCTAGGCAATTCAGACACAGCAATGTAACCCCTTCCTTGGTCTCTTATTTTACCCTGTGCACTCATTGACCTGTAAAGAACAGTTCCCTTAATCAAAACATCATCAAGATCTCGAGTTTCCCAACTCCACACGTTCTTCATCTTGGACTTCAAAACAGCAGTCAAACTGATGGCACCACACTGCTTGTTGCGCACATTTCCAAACCGTGAATCGCCTTGATGAAAGGACCCCATCAGCACAGATCTCTCTGGGAAGTCAACAGATTCAATCAAACAATCATTAGTAGCATTAGAAGTCAAAGTATTTGACAGTGGGTTTGCAGAGTCATGGCACATATTCAGAGAGTCAGCAGTTTGGCTGAGTTTGAGCAGAGTTTCAGCAGAGTTTGGCTGAGTTTGAGCAGTACGTGAACAGTACGGGAGCAGTACGGGAACAAAGTTGGCGTCCGAAGACTGCGGAGCACTGGCCTTTTTTTTACGAGGTAGCGCTGGCAAAACCTCGGCCCTTGCTTTATTTTTACGAGGTAGCGGTGGCAAAACCTCGGCCCTTGCTTTATTTTTACGAGGTAGCGGTGGCAAAACCTCGGTATCTCGGTCCACTGTAGTCTGTCCTGACTCAGCAACATCAGCCGGCATCTACAACAAAACACATTAGTCAGTCACATGTAATGATACCATGGTTGTTTGACCATTCAACTGTTGCAACAAAAACCCAGCGTAATTGACAATGTCTTTCCACTTCTATGAAAACATGCAATCATTCACATTTGTTATGGTATTTAGCAGACACTTTCATCCAAACATATAATTACACTAATTCATGTAAAATTATAATGACTCAAGTAAAGAATACATGTTGATACAACTTTGCTCAAACTTGCTCAATTTTGGAACGCAGTGGTCTAGAAGGAATGTAAGGCGGGATCATATTATTACGATAAGATGGAGCTGATCCAGTAAAAGCCATATATGTCAATGTCAGGGTTTTGAATGTAATTCTGGCTGCAATAGGAAGCCAATGCAGACAACAAGAAGCATGTGTCCTCTTAGGCTGAGAAAGTATCAGACATGCTGCTGCTGCATTCTGAATCATCTCCAAAGCTTTTACAACACATGCAGGGAGGCCAACTAGAACTGACAGTAGTAGTAGTAGTAGTAGTAGTAGTATGTTTAGAAAGAACCATAGCTCACATTTATACAGTATGCCTTTACAAAAGTTCAATCTATAGAGCTAATAAACCACTTTTTCCATTCACCAAAGTTGGACAACTTGGCCATAGAAAACATTTCTACTGTTTGCATGCCAATAACACAGTCATGACACTATCTAAGTGTAAAGCGTTACAAACAGTGCACCATCCTGAGTCCATTCCTAACATAGCTCCTTCTCTGCATCAAGATTACTGTAACACAAGTGTTTATGGTACAAGAGCCATCACATTACAAAGTACAATGCCTATCCTGGTAACAACCACTACATCGATCTTGAGGTCAGGCCAGCATTTTATAAATCATCTGTGAGGAACTGGACAGCCAACAATGACCCTCCTACCACTGACCATGACCAAGCGATATCTGACCATATCAGTGTTGAATAATCTGTCTCTTGAGTCTCTAAATTCTACATAAAAGAATACATCTATGCTATAAAACAACCCATACATAACACATTTTTGATACGGCACTTACATGAACCTGAACTCAACCATCATACTAAAAAGATTTAATATACAATTATGATCCTATTGACAATGAACTCAGACTTGCACTCAACTACCTGACTCTGTACATCTACTAGAGAATTGTTATTCAACATTCATATAATGCATATATCAAACCACCAAGTGTCACTAATAAAAAACAGAAAGCTGAAACATCATGTAATCTGTACTGTACCATCTCAAAAACATTGTGAGGATAAAACTGCAGCATATGTATGTGTATCAAACATCTACTTAGAAGGAAGGAACACACCTCCTACTCTTTCACAAACCTGCATACATGACCTGATATACATGGTTGCACACAGCCTACCTGTTTTCCCTTAAACATTCAAGCAAATGTCAGGGGTGTGATTGGCAAAGGTAAAAAAAAAAAAAAGGAAAATATACGTAGCACGGAGTGACCCCCTCGATGGTTCGAGTACTTTAGTGTACTATAGTGTTGGCTACCATATATATTTACATCACCTACACTTCATAAAATTCATGAGGCAAATCCTATGCAAGGGTGGCACTGGAAAAGGGCCTTAAAGAAAATATATTTGGGGCAAATACTAGGGGGGTCCGGGGGCATGCTCCAACGTAAGAACATTTTGTGTGAAGTGAAATTCAAGAATTGAATTGGAATTTAAGAGCCAGTTTCAATTCAATTCTGGAATTTTGCACAAGCCTGCTCACTGCCACTTGCAACACCTTTGAATGCAATCCGCTGCCCTGTTTACCGGCAATGCTACAGCAGACTTACACTGCCATCTTGTGGCGATAAGTTGTAATACATTTCAGCTGCGTAAATCACGGAAAGCGCAAATGAAGTGGCCATTTCTAAATGGGACCCACTGAAGGCTATGTGGTAACACAGCCAATATATTTTTTTAAATGTGCTTCATAAACATACAATACTGCACTACAAAAACATAAACACCTGAATCATACTTTTCCCTTCACCCAAATAATGAAGGTGAAAGGAAGTTATTAAGCCTTGGCTGTATATATTTAGCTGTATTGGCTGTGGTATCTCTTTTTTTGTGGGATGTCCAATTTATATGTAGAAATGCACATTTGCAAAGGTGACTTAGTATGTTGTCGTAAAAGTGGCTCTCCTTTTGATTTTACACTGCCAATGTGAGGATCACTGCTATAGACCTACACAAGACTAAACCAAATATGGCTAAAATATATAGCCCATCATGATCATTTTGCCAACAGTGACGCAGAACCATATATTTTTTCCATTTATAACATGTTTTGTTTATAACTTAAACCAACATTGAGTTAAAATGTTGACTAAATTATTTACTATACTCCTACTTGATAATATATAGCCTGCCCCCTAACAGTCCTCTGGGCCTACGTACAAAATAGTGAATCATCTGATAGGCCTACTGATATTTTGACGCTGATTGAAGAGGTTGCAACTTGAAGGTTGTTGATATTTCAGTTCCAAAGATAATCAAATTACATCGATTCCTCTCTGCCCAAAGTAACACTGTAGGTCCTACACCACTCCTCCTAAAATAAATGGTAGCGACTGCGCCTTTAAATTGGCAACTTTTTATCCATCAGTACAATGCTACAGTAGGCCATTTCCACTAAATATTCAGCTCAATGTTATGTGCAAGACGTTTACTAAGTATGCCAAAGCTTTGATCTCGCACCATCACCATAAAGTTACGTTTTCTCATGGTGAGATGGCATCCTGAAATATGTTTTAGACAAGGGGCGCAAGGTTCACGGAGGTGAACGGCTGGACAAACGCAAAATGACAAGGTGTTAACTAAACAATGTAGTAGGCCTAAGGTAGACAGGCTTTGAAAACCTGTAAGGTTAGGCTAGTCTGTCACAGCTAACTTCAAGCACAGCTTACACGCGCAGAAGTTAAAATTCAATATCAGCATCACGAGATTCATTATCGGAAAATCCTGACAGCGAACCCGATGCAAAGCCAAAACGAGGGGGGAAAAAAACTTCATACATGATGTCTTTTTAAATTAATTTGTTGACCTTTACCGTTTCATGGCTTCTGCTGAGGAGTGCGCCACACACACTGAACTTGAATCAAGCATTCTTCAGAATGCAGCTGATCAACCCGTCTACTTTCACTTTCAATGAAATCCACTAATAAACGGAATACACTACAAGCGGCGTGACATCCGGAAAGATGTGAAGCACAAAACCAGTCATTGTCAGCGACCTGTTGTAATGATGGCCTGTGTAATGCAGAAATATAGCCTACCTCTTATCAAGACCCCCTCTCCCTCTAAAAAAAAAAAAAAATCATCATATCTGTACGAATTGCGTGGGTCTCATTTTCAAGTCGAAAAAAACGGAATTCCGTTTAAAAAAACGGAAGAATCACACCCCTGAAATGTAAAAACTACTGCAATTGCTAACTGGAAGCAACATTTAAACAGGTTTTCTATCATACACACAATCATAATATATCAGGACAGAATGAAAAGTTGACCAGCCTGACCTTACTGGACCTCAAATCAGCCTGTCTTTTTTTGGCTGCCCTGGAGCGCTTGTTTGGACACGGCATCTGCAAAACACACAGCACACATCAGAAACAGGCAAGTCTGGCATGCTACATTTCCTTAAGCATCTCATAAGTTACACTGTACTAATTTCATCAGTTCTGATAAATAAGCAACAACAATGTACACAATTACATCATAAATATTCTTTAACTTCTTTATACATTCAAAAGTGAAACTATACAACACTTAAAAGCATGAGCAGAGCATACTGAAATCAAAAAATACTTTATGAGACTAATAACCGAGTCTAGCATTTCAGATGTTTTCAACAAATTTCCCAATAAAATCACACATTGACGCACACAATGATTACTGTTTATATAGTCTGCAAACCCAGACCAGATGTTCAAAACATTTTCAATAATTGAAAAACAAGGTGTCGAATCACTGCCAACTAGGTGACGAGTGCAAATTACCATCAACTCACACAGCCTTGAACTGTCGCTGACACCCTGATGGCAATGCCAAAGAGCCAGTGTTGTGTCAAATTAGGCTGCCCATCAAGTTGTGCTATAGCGCAAGTAGGGTTTCAGTAGAAGTACTGTCATTTTTGCTCTCAACGCACATTTCATATATATTTGTTAATCAATATCAAAAACCAAACAAAACAAAACTTCAGGGTTGTTAGTGTATTTCACCTATCTGTTTTGATAAGATGGTGCTGCTCCTAAATCAAAACATTGGATACTGGTGGCTAAAAGCAGCATTTTAGCCTGCATCCTTAAACAGAACAGTGCCATTTTCATAAAATACTATTCATTTGTGCTACAGTATATCTCAACAAAGCAGTATACCTTGACATAACACCAACATCGTTGATAAGGAACATTATATCATAATGTGGATACTGTACATTTAATTACAACAATACTGCTTGTTTTAACAACGTACAATCTTGTTTCTTTAACTCATTGAATGCCAAGCTGTTTTCAGAAGCTTTGTCCTAGAGTGCCAGCAATCTAGACCATTGTTGATGATTTTTGTACAGCCACAGCATATTCTGTGTTATAGCTATGAACACATACAATGGCTTGTTTGAAAGGTGAGACTTTAAGCTCTCAGTGGGTGCAAACCGTGTATTTCTACACACTTCTGTTCCTGAGAACTCACAAGCTAAACAGTGGCTAGTTTTCATCAACATCGCTGTTTTTTTTTCTAGAAATGGAGATATAACGTCCTTCATGAAATATGAAGTGTTGCCTGTAAAGTTTCCGGGAAGTGACCTGGCAAGACTGCCACCTAGTGATAGAAGCACGAAAATGGCCTGGTTTTGAGCCAACGTGCATGCGTCACTGATTCAACCCAAAGAGGCAACCGAGTTATGATAAAATGTCCAGATAAAATGTCCAGATTGTGCGTTTTCATGAGTTTTCGATCGTCATATATTTCAATTTGACATCAGGATTGTTATACCATTAGGCCTACGCACAAGTACCATGAAACGTATGATACAGCTATACCATACTGAGGCATACACTTTGTTGACCTACAGCAAAAGCCATATGAGACAGGAATAAAACTAATGAAAGCAACCCAGCTCTACAACTCTTAAATCCTACTTACTTGCTTTCATATGCATGACACACCACATTCATCCATAACACAAGTAATGGCACACATCACCACTGAAAACTACTTAAAACTACAGCTGGAGTCCCTGCAGTGATTCTCATGACTTTATACTCTGAGACCATCAAAACTATTCTGAATAAAGCAGAGCAGTATACTAGTTTTTTTTCATCCAGGACTGTAAGGCACCTCAGAGTCATACACAATTATAAATATTCCAAATATCAACATGACATATTTATTACTAGTATTGCCGCTTTGCAGTCAGTACAGCAAACAATTTTTTAAATTCCCCTTCAAGTTGTACTGTTTATGTGAATGTATGTGACAAAAGTTATGAAACATTTCATGCTTACCTTCAATATAAAACTTCACTCAAATATCCAGATTCTGGAAAACAGTTTAAAACAAAAATATATATAGATTATTTAAGATACATACTTAGCATTTACAATAATATGTACTTTGAACTTGCAAACGTGTGATGTGGCTTGTAGTCATTCTTAATATACCAATACACTCTCCCAATTTACAGAAAATTGTTAAAGCAGCACTACAGGATTTTGGTGTAAAACCAGCAAATTAGCTACCTAAAAGGTAGAACCTCTTGGCATTGCCACATTCTAGAAGTAGACATTCTATTTGTATTGAGCCAAGGAAAAATCTGTATATTATGCATTCACAATTTACATTTACAAATATAATTCCTATCCCCAGTGAAATCTATTCCCATATCTAAAACCATGGTCTGAACCAAACAAAGACATCTCATAGCAGGAATTGGTGGTCATACAAAAAAGGTTAGGCTTATGAATTTTATAAAACAATTGTATTGTTGTTTAATTTATGAAGTAATTGGTACATTATATAAAGCCATTTGAGATTGGGTAATCCAAAACAGTACGAAATAGGCTACCGTTTGCCACCTAAAAGAGCCAACAGAAAAGAATCATTTAGACGAGTCATGTACAACAGAATGGTTTGTGGCCTTATGTGAGCTTGTGCCCTCCCTTCATAGTTCAAGACTATTTTAGCCATAACCTAACATTACATTCATCCACGATTTTAACCTCACAATCCACCCTGACATTTGAATGCACGCTGTCAAATCAGACCAATTTAACCTAAGCCAACATTGCATCCTGTTTATCATTACTTAAATTACTTATTTGCTAAGAATTGCACATGCTTGCCTGCCTTCACAAACACGTGCCTGACAACGTTAACGTTAGCCTCAATCATCATGGCGTGAAGCATCGTGCCAGCGTTAGCCTATAAAGTAAGCTTAATTCGACGATACAACGTATTTCATAAGATAACGGCCTGTTCTCAACACACTGCCTGCTTAAATCTGATAATAACATTTTAAAGTATTAACGTTACGAATCCACGCTTCCACAATCGCTAACGTTACCTTTCCTGCCTGTCTAACTGTAGAGTTTATCGTTCATGGTGTGATACTAATACGTTAGCAAATCTGAATAAACTAACTATACAGATACATCCGCTAAACATAGTTTCATATTTTCGTTTTTCCGTGTGTTCATTCTGTTATAAATGGCTCAAAGCCAAATATGCAGACATATCAATTACTTTTCTCGACACATTGTATAGACGTCCTACCTCTGATTATCAGTTCGCGAAAAGAAAGACGGTGCGTGGTCGTAGTCGAACTGATGGATGTTACTTGTCATAATAAAAGTCCCTAAACTTTTTCAACATCATCTGTTAATGGAAATCTGACATCAAAATATTCAAAATATAACCAAATGTACAATCCACACAATGGATTAAATGCAATGACTGAAAGTGAACAATTCGGTTGCCACCTAAATAAAACCACCACATTTTACATTAGGCTTCTATTCTTTAGAACATACTGAAGTTAGACTATGGACCCAAAAGAAATGTAGAACATTTTTCACAGGTCACACATTTTATAATACGCCTAATAATGAGGAAAAGAAACATATCAGTCTACATACAACTATACAGTCAGTAAATCTCATGTGTCGAAGATATTTCATGAAACTGAACGTATAATACAAACGATGCAATAGCCTACCAAAGACCTCTGTGCTGCCACTAGCTGGGCACCCATAGCACAACCCCTATCAGTGTCACAGTCAGATAGTAGGCCATTGTTTAAATATTAAACAAAACGGTAAATAATGAATAATTAAAATATACCTTTTCTGTAAACCATTAACAATACCTGAATAATATTATTTTTTCGCACAAACTAAGTGGAAAAGGCGCACAGAACATCCATAAAAATCAAACACAACAGTCTTGATACTTAGCCTACAAGTATACAATCAACCAATCAATCTGATGAAGAGAAAATGTACAATGCATACACAGGACCCATCTTGTTACCCAGGACATAACTCCTTACTGAGTAGGCGTCCTATAAAAGCCTGTCGTCTTCTTCGTGGCCAGTAAGTGGCACCGCGAAGCAAGTTCAACTCCAACCTCAACACATTGGCTCTACGAGCTGTAGAACGCCAAACTGTCAATAAACAAAGAATTCTTTCGTTTTGTCTGGCCAACATGATATCAATCTGATTGCCATCTTGTTTCATGAAATGTAAGCTATACAGCTTGTGACATGTACTCTAGATTTTCGCCTGGACTGTGGTCATAAACCCTGCTGGATTTTCAATCTATATCTCCACCTTTATGCCTACTACCTGTTGTTCTACGGTCCTTAGAGTACATCACCATTGTTCCTAAAGTATAATTATTTCAAACCATTCATGTGCATACTCTTGTTCTCACACCATTTGCATATCTCATTTCCTTCCTGTCCAGAGAAGATATGTGTCAAGATGGGTTTGCAGGACTTTCACCTCGCAGTATAAAAGCACAGGACCTTGTATCTCAGCAACGCTGCCATGCTCTTACCTTGCTGGCAACTGACTGGCTCAGTTAATCGTACCACTCGTTTCTGCACTCCCACTGTATATTCTAAAGGGGGAGCAACATTTGTTGTTACACTGAGCTCTGTGTTACAAGCAACTTGAAAGTTGTCTGCTGTTATGACTAAATGAAGGAACTTTATAAAAACCAAATGGATACATTCATTTACTACAGCCTATATAGTCACCCAGGCCACGTAGTATTTGATTTCAAAAGTAGCCTCATCCTGGTATTGCGCATTGCAGGCACATGCACGTGGAACTATGAATGAAAAACAATATTAAGCCTTTGCCTACAGCCATTTTTCTCCAATGTTTTTTGTTTGTTCATTGCCCTTAAGATTAACGTTGTAAATCTACATGAGAAGGAAAGTCTTCCTGTTAAAAAAACAAAAACATAAGCTATATGTCACACCCTAACAGCTAAGGCTCCGCCAATGGCTACGGTATCTAAGTCTAACCACAACCCAAAACCCTTTGTAAGACAAAACACAACACAACCGCTTAAATCAGAACAGGAGCTTTACTCATCCCTTTTTTTCCCCCCTCCACATTTACAGAATAATCACACGGTAAATCAACAATAAATTACACACAAATAGAACAAGAAAAAAAAAAAAAAAAAAAAAACACACCAATGAACGATATTAAAAAAGCACAACAGAACACATCAATAATGATACACAACTTCAGTCGGTCATCTCCTTGGCAAGGACCTCATCCAACCCATCCAGCACCTCGTCCTCGGTGGTACTCCCTCCTGCCGCATCAGCACACTTGGCACCGTCCTGCTCCACAGATGGCCCTGCTGGTGCAAACTTGCCAAAACGGACAACTGACCCATCTCTACTCACGGTGACCTCCACCTCCTCCAGCGCCATCACCGACTCCTCCAGCGCCGCGCCGTCGTGTCCACAGCTGGACAGGAAGTTGTCCCTCACGTACGCGAACACTGCCGAGTTGGTCAAGGCCATGGATCGCTCCTCCCCCTTCTGGCTAAGCACTATCACCATGCCAGAGTAGGTGATGATGTAGGCCATTGTGCGCTGCAGAAGGCCGCAGCGCTCGCAGCGGTGCGTGGAGCACCTGGCGACCAGGTTCTCCTGCCCCGCGTGGCACCTCGGGCACCTTGGCTTGGCCACAATCTTCACCCCCACCACCGCTCCGCAGACTACCTCCTCACCGCCGGCAGACGCGGGCCTCAGTACAGTGGGCCGACCCACCTCGGCGCAAGTAGTCACCTGTGTGGACGGGGTGGTGGTCACTACCGTCCGGTCTCCCTCCTTCCTCGTGGTGAGCGTGGTGAAACGGTAGGACCTCCCCTCCTGCACTGACAGGATGACTCTGTCCCACACCGTCAGTCCCGTCTGTCCCGTGGCGTCGCAGACCTCGAACACCTTCAGCTCTACCGGCGTCCCACGGACCGGCACAACCCTGTTGCCCGTGGCCTGCACCACCCTGAGTTCCATGGTGCCAACCTGTTGAAAAAGAAGACAGACACAAACAAAGGTGTCATTAGGGTTTGGTCTGCGTCTCTTGTCGAAACACTTTTCTTTGAAACAAAAATAACAATAATTACCAAAACAGTAACACCAGGGCTCCCAGTCTAAGTTAAAAGTAAGATTCCATGACTTTTCCCTGACAAAAAAAGCCCTGAATTTCCATGACTGGTTATATCATTAATTGTACAATATACCGACCAATGACTTCGAAGCAGACGTGCAGCATTCAAGAATCAAGCCAACAGTAAAGCGAATAACCAAACATACTCCCAATTCGGCAAGGAAATACTTGAATGAATTATATCTGGCAAGTACATTTTAAACTGCTACAACAAAATTCCCTGATATTCCATGACTTTTGCCCCAAAAATGATAAAATTCCCTGACTTCCCATGTCTGAAACAGACTTTCCAAAATGCCATGATATTCCAGAAGTTCCATGACCCGTGGGAACCCTGTAACACTCACTCTTTGCATCGGACCCAGGGCAAGCACTTGGGCCACGGTCAGCTGGTCAACATCAGGCGGCGTCCTCCTGGGAAAGTCCAGGTCGTCAAGCACACCCACGCTGCTGGCACTTGAGAGGAGGACGTCATATCCACCAGGGTTGCCAAAGCCTGTGGAAACAACATGAAAAGAGATGCAACCTGACCATAACGCGGTGCTCAGCCCGTTGAAAAACAACCACGTGAAGGCCAGACAGATACGTACTGATGCTCTTCCGCGCGCGTGACAGCCGCACCGCCTGGCTGTTATCGGACGCCTGGATGAACTCGCTCCTCTTCTCCAGCGCAAAACAGACCACCCTGTTGAACTCCTCCCTGCCGGTCTGGAGGGTGGCCTCAAAGTAACGCACGTTCTGCCGCGACGTCTTCACAGGCGACACGGCGTGCACGTGGCCAACCACGGTCTCCTCTTCGACCTTGGTCTTTTTTGCGGGGCTGGCCATGATTATTGGGCGGTTCGTCTGCAACCTTTTAACAAGACATAACCACAAATCAGCTTTGAAACATTGTTTCTATCTCTGCTGACAAACACCAGACACCAACCAAAAGAAACTTAGCTGTAGCAAATGTCCCTCTCAAGCTGATTGCTTCCTCTACCTTCAGATAGATTAGACTCTCAGTAGCATACAGACATCACACAGAACATGCACTTACAGTACACAAAGTAATATACATAAGAAAACTCCACTGTACAATAGAAACAGTAGGAGATAAACGTGATACTAAAATACTAAATATACTATAAAAACTAAATCAAGTATCAACATAGTGTGCTTAAGGATGAGCAAGCATCTAGCTTTCTTCCTTTCTTTCCGACATGGCTGGTACGACTAATTGTGGTTTAGACATTGTTAGGAACCAATTCCCAAAGGCACCCGTTGATCCACCATGGGAGACTATGGCAGCTGATTGGGGACAATCCCATTAGTTAATTCACCCAAGTTTCATATCGATCTCTCAAACGCTCTAGCGCCACCAACTAGCTTTCACGCAATTAACTTTTGCCGTTATCAGTCAACATAAATTGATCCAGCCATGGGGAAATCCCAATACTATGCCTTCAAAACGTACCGACATAACCTCATGACTAATAAACATGTTTCATCATGAAGTCAGAAACAAGAGTCAGAAACAAGAAGGTTCCAATTTCATGAAACAATTGTCAAAACAGGGTTACATTTATATCTTACTCGATATCCATTAAATGCAGCCATTTCAGCGAAGGTAATCTATCCGAACCCAGCAGAAATACTGTTGTACAACAGGCCGTTTGCCACCTGCATATATACCATGCAGATAATAATCATGTATGCCCGTCAAGTGCAACATGTGTGTCGCCTGCGTGAGCTTTCGCAGTAGCCCTCAAACTTCACAAGTCTTTTAGCCATAGCCTACTATCCATAGCTATGATTTAGCCGCATGTCACATTCCACCCTCGCATTTGAATTCTTGCTGCCAAACCTGACCAATAACCTAGGCTACATCCTCTGTTTAGGATTAATTAAATAACGATATTTGTTAAGAATCGCATCAACTCATGCGAGTTCGCCCCCTAGCTAGGAACACTTCCAGGAGTCTGCCTCTGACTTAGGATAGCATGCTAACAACGTCAACTTGCATTCCTAACAATTCTCAAAAAAACAGACCGGACTCCAAAACTCAACCACCTTTACAGTGTTCCACGTTTCTAACACATATTTATTCAAGAAACAAAGGTGAGCTCAATTATCATAATGTCAATTGCTAACAATCATCCGACAGTGGGGAAACACGTGCCTGGCACCGTTAGCCTGCAGCATGGCGTGAAGCATCTTCACAGCTAGCCGTGTAACTTCATTCGACGATACAACGTATTTCATGGCATAACGTTCAATTCTCAACACACTGCCCGCTTCAACCTGATAACATTTTAATGCATTAACGTTACTAATGCACACTTACACAATCGCTTCTACCTTTTTTGCCTGTCTAACTGTAGAGTTTATCGTTCATAACCTGACACTAACACGTTCACAAATGTAAATAAACTAAATCCCCAGATGCACATCAGTTAAACATCTTTTCATATTTTCGTGTGTTTATTCTGTTACAAATGGCTCAAAACCAAATATGCAGACATATCAATTAGTTTTCCCTACAGATTTCATACACGTCTTACCTCTGATCATCCGTCCGCGAAAAGAAAGACGGTGCGTGGTCGTAGTCTAACTGATGGATGTCACTTGACATAATAAAAGTCCCTAAACTTTTTCCACTTCATCTGTTAATGGAAATCTGACAGCAAAATATTCAAAATATAACCAAATGTACAATCCACACAATGGATTAAATGCAATGACTGAAAATGAATAACTCAGTTGCCACCTAAATAAAACCACCACATTTTACATTAGGCTCCTATTCTTTAGAACAGTGTTTTTCAACCTTTTTTGAGCCATGGTAGGACCTACATTTTTTTTTTTATCTTAAACCAAATCCTGCGGCGCACCACCAACCAAAAATGTAACAGAATTACACAGCTGTGGCCTAATATAGTAGGCCTAAAAATAATGACAAAAAGTCTCATTTGTTTACAGTTCAGTTCAGAGTCTGTATTTTTTCTTTTCAAGGAGGCCTATTTATTTATGTTTAGCCTATTGATTTGCTGTTTTAAGCCCTATGTCTTTTCACCCATATTAGAAAGCTAGATACTGTCCGTCCAGCTCTAGCCTATTAAGTGGCATAGGCTACGTGAACGCGGCCGTCATATTGCTGGAAGCAAGCACCTGCACGCTCTGGGCAACACTAGCTGACAATCAGAGACACCTGTCTGATTTCCAATCAGAGACACCTGTTTCTCCATTGGCCTCCACTAATTGTTGCCCCCCTGATGGCATCGCTATTTACGTATGTTCTGGACCCAATGCGTTATCTAGCTTACCAATATCTATTTCATCGCCAGTTCTCGTGCGCATCACTTGATTAACAAGGTCTCTCTCTCAAGGTTGACTCACTGTGGTCATTAAAGATCCCATGGCACTTATCGTAAAGAGTAGGGGGTTCCCCAGTGTCCTGGCTAAATTCCCAACCTGGCTCATTCAATCTGGCCTCCTAATCATCCCCCACTGTAATTGGCTCATTCACTCCCTCACTCTCCACCTCAAGCTGGTGTGTGGTGAGCGTTCTGGCGCATAATGGCTGCCGTGCATCACCCAGGTGGGTGCTACACATAGGTGGTGGTTACTAGTGAATTCCCCCTTCCATGTGTTGTAAAGCGACCTTGGGTACCATGAAAGGCGCTATATAAGTCCAAGGTATTATTATTATTGATTAACAAGGTCATTATTGCGCTATTACTGTCACCCACAGACATGAAAGAGTATTTATTTAGCAAATCACTACATTGCAGGCACAGATGCTCAACAATGGCATATCCTAGCCTACTATTTGCAATAACTAAAGTTTTTGAACCAATTACATGAAATTGGACAATTTCCCACGGCACACCTGATGATCTCTCACGGCACACTGGTGTGCCACAGAACACTGGTTGAAAATCACTGCTTTAGAACATAGGCCTACTGAAAGTTTTTAGCCTATATGGACCCAAAACAAATGTAGACAATGTCCACACAGAACACAAAACACTTTTTATGTGAAGGTTCAGCCCTGTTGATCCCGTCTGCTGAGTTCTATCTTGTCGCCGTGGCTACTCCGGCCTATTCTGCTTGGCCCCCTCATTGCTGCTTGCAGCTATATTTATTATTGGGGGCCAAGCAGCGAAGCTGCGAGGACCTCATTGTGTTTCTATGTTTTCTTCCCTATTATTATTATTATTCCGCCATGGAAGTCTATGGCAGCCCATAGAACCGTCTGGTGAAAAGTTTTGAAATTTGGCACACTGATTAGGGACAGTCCCATGATTAATGTCACTAAGTTTCATGATGGCACCTAGAGCACTCTAGCGCCACCAATAGGCCAAAGTTGGACGTGCGTTCATGCACGTAACTTTTGACCTGTATGGCCGATTGTCAAAAATGAGGTATCGATGGAATCCTTGGACCAAGCCGAGTTCAATGCACCCTATGACGTCATTTTCCGCCATGATGGATTTTCCGCCATATTGGATTTTAGTGAAAGTGAAACTAAAACTTCACAGGTCACAAATTTTGTCCGATCGTCACCAAACTTGACACACATGCTCTTCAGACCAAGCCGCACAAAAGTTATTCCTTTTCGTCTTCAGAACTAAAACCGTTCGCGCGTAACAGCCAATCGAAATTTGCGGCGAAGCCGCCAAACAGGAAGTGAGCTCATATCTCAGCAACCCATTCATCTATCATAACCAAACTTAGTCCATGGACTCAGGACCCAATCAGGGGGATGCTCAAGAAATCTGGTGACCTTTGACCTCTAGGGGGCGCTGTAATTAAGAAACATGCCTTTTGGCCTGTAGCAGCAGTTGTGCTTAGAATTAAAACCCATTAGTGGTGTCTGGTACTACTGTTGAAGGTCCTTAGGCCGACCCAAGCCAACTTGTGATGTCATCGTAATTGATTCGGCCGCCATATTGGATTAAATCAAAAACACAAAAAAGTTTTGGCAGGTCACAAATTTCATCTGTTCCTCACCAAAATTGGCAGATACCATCTTCAGACCATGCCTGATGAGTGCATTGCTTTCTGGAACAATTGACAGAAGCTTTGGCCTGTACCAGCCAATCAAAATATGCGGCGAAGCCGCCAAACAGGAAGTGATTTCATATCTCAGGAACGCTTTCATGTATCAAAACCAAATTTAGTACATGTACCTCAGACCCCATCGGGAGGACGCTCAAGAAATTTGGTGACATTTGACCTCTAGGGGGCACCGTAATTGACAAAAATGCATTTTGGCCAGTAGTTGCTGATGCACATTATTTTGCAATGGAAGTCAATGGCAGCCCATAGAACCGTCTGGTAAAAAGTTATACAATTTTGCACACTAATTGGGGACAGTCCAATAATTCATTTCACCAAGTTTCATGCCGGCACCTCAAGCGCTCTAGCGCCACCAACAGGCCAAAGTTGGACTTGTGTTTACGGACGTAACTTTTGACCTGTTGACCCGAATGGCAAAATGAGGTATCATTGGAATCCTTGGGCCAAGCCGAGTTCAACACACCCTATGACGTCAATTGTTGACCTCTATGTTTAAATCACGGCAAGTGTGATCATATCTCAGTCAATCTTTTATTTTTGATGTGAAACTGATGACAGCGAGTTCCATCCAGTTAATTCTAATGCGTGCGTGCAAGGGTGGGGCGGGATGGGCAGGGGCGGTTGTGGCGGTGGGCTGGCTGGGGGAGGGGGCGGCGACACTCAGCCCTGGTTCAGCCCCACAAAATCAGTTATGTTTTGATGTGAAACTTGACCTTGTAACTCAGCCAATCTTGGGTTGTATGGCATGGAACTTGCTGTGACTGCTTAAGGCTATATGTCTGATGCAACGGCATTGACTTACATGGCAAATCTGGCCTGCTGATCTCACTGCTTGGCCCCCTCATTGCTGCTTGCAGCTATATTTGGGGGCCAAGCAGCGAAGCTGCGAAGGCACCCATTGTTTTTCTATTTGTTCTTATTATTATTGGGGGCCAAGCAGCGAAGCTGCGAAGCCCCATTGTTTTTCTATGATTTCTTATTGGGGGCCAAGCAGCGAAGCTGCGAAGCCCCATTGTTTTTCTATGATTTCTTATTATTGGGGGCCAAGCAGCGAAGCTGCGAGGCAACCATTGTGTTTCTATTTGTTCTTATTATTATTGGGGGCCAAGCAGCGAAGCTGCGAAGGCACCCATTGTGTTTGTTAGTTTTCTTATTATTATTATTATTATTATTATTATTACGCTTCCGTCATTGAAGTCAATGGCAGCCCATAGAACCGTCTGGTGAAAAGTTCTGAAATTTGGCACACTGATTGGGGACAGTCTCATGATTAATTTCACCAAGTTTCATACCGGCACCTTGAGCGCTCTAGCGCCACCAACAGGCCAAAGTTGGATGTGCGTTCACGCACGTAACGTTTGACCCGTTGATCCGATTGTCAAAAATTAGGTATTGTTAGAATCCTTGGACCAAGCCGAGTTCAACGCACCCTATGACGTCAATTTCCGCCATGATGGATTTTCCGCCATTTTGGATTTCATCAAAAACACTAAAAAGTCTTCAAAGGTCCCAAATTTTGTCCGATCGACACCAAATCTGACACACTTGATCTTCAGACCAAGCCTCACAAAAGTTATTCATTTTCGTCTTCGGAACTCAAACCGTTCGCCCGTAACAGCCAATCGAAATATGCGGCGAAGCCGCCAAACAGGAAGTGAGCTCATATCTCAGCAACCCATTCATCTATCATAACCAATCTTAGTACATGGACTCAGGACCCAATCAGGGGGACGCTCAAGAAATCTGGTGACCTTTGACCTCTAGGGGGCGCTGTAATTAAGAAACATGCCTTTTGGCCTGTAGCTGCTGTTGTGCTTAGAATTAAAACGCACTAGTGGTGTCTGGTAATACTGTTGGAGGTCCTTAGGCCGACCCAAGCCGACTTGTGATGTCATCGTAATTGATTCGGCCGCCATATTGGATTTAATCAAAAACACGTACACGTTTTTGCAGGTCACAAATTTCAGCGGATCCTCACCAAAATTGGCAGAGACCATCTACAGACCATGCCTGATGAGTGCATTGCTTTCTGGAACAATTGACAGAAGCATTGACCTGTACCAGCCAATCGAAATTTGCGGCGAAGCCGCCAAACAGGAAGTGATTTCATATCTCAGCAACGCTTTCATGTATCAAAACCAAACTTAGTACATGTACCTCAGACCACATCGGGAGGACGCTCAAGAAATTTGGTGACATTTGACCTCTAGGGGGCACCGTAATTGACAAAAATGCATTTTGGCCAGTAGTTGCCGATGCGCATTATTTTGCAATGGAAGTCAATGGCAGCCCATAGAACCGTCTGGTAAAAAGTTATACAATTTTGCACACTAATTGGGGACAGTCCAATAATTCATTTCACCAAGTTTCATGCCGGCACCTCAAGCGCTCTAGCGCCACCAACAGGCCAAAGTTGGACTTGTGTTCACGGACGTAACTTTTGACCTGTTGACCCGAATGGCAAAATGAGGTATCATTGGAATCCTTGGGCCAAGCCGAGTTCACACCCCCACACACCCTATGACGTCAATTTTTGACCTCTGTGTTTAAATCACAGCAAGTGTGATCATATCTCAGTCAATCTTTTAGTTTTTGATGTGAAACTGATGACAGCAAGTTCCATCTAGTTCATTCTAATGTGTGCTTGCAAGGGTGGGGCGGGGTGGGATGGGCAGGGGCGGTTGCGGCGGTGGGCTGGCTGGGGGAGGGGGCGGCGACACTCAGCCCTGGTTCAGCCCCACAAAATCAGTTATGTTTTGATGTGAAACTTGACCTTGTAACTCAGCCAATCTTGGGTTGTATGGCATGGAACTTGCTGTGACTGCTTAAGGCTATATGTCTGATGCAACGGCATTGACTTACATGGTTAATCTGGCCTGCTGATCTCACTGCTTGGCCCCCTCATTGCTGCTTGCAGCTATATTTGGGGGCCAAGCAGCGAAGCTGCGAAGGCACCCATTGTGTTTCTATGATTTCTTATTATTATTATTTAACATCTTTCTTCCGCCATGGGAGTCTATGGCAGCCCATAGAACCGTCTGGTAAAAAGTTGTGAAATTTGGCACATTGATTGGGGACAGGCCAATAATTAATTGCACCAAGTTTCATGCCGGCACCTCCAGCGCTCTAGCGCCACCAACAGGCCAAAGTTGGACGTGCGTTCACGCACGTAACTTTTGACCTGTTGATCCGATTTTGAAAAATGATGTACCGTTGGAATCCTTGGACCAAGCCGAGTTCAACGCACCCTATGACGTCATTTTCCGCCATGATGGATTTTCCGCCATTTTGGATTTAATCAAAATCTCTTAAAACGTATCAGAGGTCACAAATTTTGTCCGAATGACACCAAACTTAAAAGATATCATCTACAGACCATGCCTCATTAATGCATTGCTTTTTGTCTTCGGAACTAAAACCGTTCGCGCGTAACAGCCAATCGAAATTTGCGGCGAAGCCGCCAAACAGGAAGTGAGCTCATATCTCAGCAACTCATTGATCTATCATAACCAAACTTAGTCCATGGACTCAGGACCCAATCAGGGGGACGCTCAAGAAATTTGGTGACCTTTGACCTCTAGGGGGCGCTGTAATTAAGAAACATGCCTTTTGGCCTGTAGCAGCAGTTGTGCTTAGAATTGAAACCCACTAGTGGTGTCTGCTACTACTGTTGGAGGTCCTTAGGCCGACCCAAGCCAACTTGTGATGTCATCGTAATTGATTCGGCCGCCATATTGGATTAAATCAAAAACACAAAAAAGTTTTGGCAGGTCACAAATTTCATCTGTTCCTCACCAAAATTGGCAGAGACCATCTTCAGACCATGCTTGATGAGTGCATTGCTTTCTGGAACAATTTACAGAAGCTTTGGCCTGTACCAGCCAATCAAAATTTGCGGCGAAGCCGCCAAACAGGAAGTGATGTCATATCTCAGCAACGCTTTCATGTATCAAAACCAAACTTAGTACATGTACCTGAGACCACATCGGGAGGACGCTCAAGAAATTTGGTGACATTTGACCTCTAGGGGGCTCCGTAATTGACAAAAATGCATTTTGGCCAGTAGTTGCTGATGCGCATTATTTTGCAATGGAAGTCAATGGCAGCCCATAGAACCGTCTGGTAAAAAGTTATACAATTTGGCACACTAATTGGGGACAGTCCAATAATTCATTTCACCAAGTTTCATGCCGGCACCTCAAGCGCTCTAGCGCCACCAATAGGCCAAAGTTGGACTTGTGTTCACGGACGTAACTTTTGACCTGTTGACTCGAATGGCAAAATGAGGTATCATTGGAATCCTTGGGCCAAGCCGAGTTCAACACACCCTATGACGTCAATTTTTGACCTCTGTGTTTAAATCACAGCAAGTGTGATCATATCTCAGTCAATCTTTTATTTTTGATGTGAAACTGATGACAGCAAGTTCCATCTAGTTCATTCTAATGTGTGCGTGCAAGGGTGGGACGGGGTGGGATGGGCAGGGGTGGTTGCGGCGGTGGGCTGGCTGGGGGAGGGGGCGGCGACACTCAGCCCTGGTTCAGCCCCACAAAATCAGTTATGTTTTGATGTGAAACTTGACCTTGTAACTCAGCCAATCTTGGGTTGTATGGCATGGAACTTGCTGTGACTGCTTAAGGCTATATGTCTGATGCAACAGCATTGACTTACATGGCAAATCTGGCCTGCTGATCTCACTGCTTGGCCCCCTCATTGCTGCTTGCAGCTATATTTATTATTATTCCTCTGCCATTGAAGTCTATGGCAGCCCATAGAACCGTCTGGTAAAAAGTTGTGAAATTTGGCACACTGATTGGGGACAGTCTCATGATTAATTTCACCAAGTTTCATGTTGGCACCTTGACCGCTCTAGCGCCACCAACAGGCCAAAGTTTGACTTGCGTTCACGCACGTAACTTTTGACCCGTATGGCCGATTGTCAAAAATGAGGTACCGTTGGAATCCTTGGACCAAGCCGAGTTCAACGCACCCTATGACGTCATTTTCCGCCATGATGGATTTTCCGCCATTTTGGATTTAAGTGAAAGTGAAACTAATTTTTCACAGGTCACAAATTTTGTCCGATCGTCACCAAACTTGACACACATGATCTTCAGACCATGCCTCATTAATGCATTGTTTTTTGTCTTCGGAACTAAAACCGTTCGCCCGTAACAACCAATCGAAATATGCGGCGAAGCCGCCAAACAGGAAGTGAGCTCATATCTCAGCAACCCTTTCATCTATCATAACCAAACTAAGTACATGGACTCAGGACCCAATCAGAGGGACGCTCAAGAAATTTGGTGACCTTTGACCTCTAGGGGGCGCTGTAATTAAGAAACATGCCTTTTGGCCTGTAGCTGCAGTTGTGTTTAGAATTAAAATGCACTAGTGGTGTCTGTTAATATTGTTGGAGGTCCTTAGGCCGACCCAAGCCGACTTGTGATGTCATCGTAATTGATTCGGCCGCCATATTGGATTTAATCAAAAACACGTACAAGTTTTCGCAGGTCACAAATTTCATCTGTTCTTCACCAAAATTGGTAGAGACCATCTTCAGACCATGCCTGATGAGTGCATTGCTTTCTGGAACAATTGACAGAAGCATTGACCTGTACCAGCCAATCGAAATTTGCGGCGAAGCCGCCAAACAGGAAGTGATTTCATATCTCAGCAACGCTTTCATGTATCAAAACCAAACTTAGTTCATGTACCTCAGACCCCATCGGGAGGACGCTCAAGAAATTTGGTGACATTTGACCTCTAGGGGGCTCCGTAATTGACAAAAATGCATTTTGGCCAGTAGTTGCTGATGCGCATTATTTTGCAATGGAAGTCAATGGCAGCCCATAGAACCGTCTGGTAAAAAGTTATACAATTTTGCACACTAATTGGGGACAGTCCAATAATTCATTTCACCAAGTTTCATGCCGGCACCTCAAGCGCTCTAGCGCCACCAACAGGCCAAAGTTGGACTTGTGTTTACGGACGTAACTTTTGACCTGTTGACCCGAATGGCAAAATGAGGTATCATTGGAATCCTTGGGCCAAGCCGAGTTCAACACACCCTATGACGTCAATTGTTGACCTCTATGTTTAAATCACAGCAAGTGTGATCATATCTCAGTCAATCTTTTATTTTTGATGTGAAACTGATGACAGCGAGTTCCATCCAGTTAATTCTAATGCGTGCGTGCAAGGGTGGGGCGGGGTGGGACGGGCAGGGGCGGTTGCGGCGGTGGGCTGGCTGGGGGAGGGGGCGGCGACACTCAGCCCTGGTTCAGCCACACAAAATCAGTTATGTTTTGATGTGAAACTTGACCTTGTAACTCAGCCAATCTTGGGTTGTTTGACATGGAACTTGTTGTGACTGCTTAATGCTATATGCCTGATGCCACGGCATTGAGTTGCATGCCAAATCTGGACTTCTGGACTGCTGAACTGCCTGCTTGGCCCCCTCATTGCTGCTTGCAGCTATATTTGGGGGCCAAGCAGCGAAGCTGCGAAGGCACCCATTGTGTTTCTATCTTTGGGGGCCAAGCAGCGAAGCTGCGAAGGCACCCATTGTGTTTCTATGTTTTCTTATTGGGGGCCAAGCAGCGAAGCTGCGAGGCAACCATTGTGTTTGTTAGTTTTCTTATTATTATTATTATTCCGCCATGGAAGTCTATGGCAGCCCATAGAACCGTCTGGCAAAAAGTTGTGAAATTTGGCACACTGATTGGAGACAGTCCAATGATTCATGTCACCAAGTTTCATGTCGGCACCTCCCGCGCTCTAGCGCCACCAACAGGCCAAAGTTGGACTTGCGTTCACGCACGTAACTTCTGACCCGTTGACCCGATTGTCAAAAATGAGGTACCGTTGGAATCCTTGGACCAAGCCGAGTTCAACGCACCCTATGACGTCATTTTCCGCCATGATGGATTTTCCGCCATTTTGGATTTCATCAAAATCACTTAAAACGTATCAGAGGTCACACATTTTGTCCGATCGACACCAAACTTCATATATATCATCTACAGACCATGCCTCATTAATGCATTGCTTTTTGTCTTCGGAACTAAAACCGTTCGCGCGTAACAGCCAATCGAAATTTGCGGCGAAGCCGCCAAACAGGAAGTGAGCTCATATCTCAGCAACCCATTGATCTATCATAACCAAACTTAGTCCATGGACTCAGGACCCAATCAGGGGGACGCTCAAGAAATTTGGTGACCTTTGACCTCTAGGGGGCGCTGTAATTAAGAAACATGCCTTTTGGCCTGTAGCTGCAGTTGTGTTTAGAATTAAAATGCACTAGTGGTGTCTGTTAATACTGTTGGAGGTCCTTAGGCCGACCCAAGCCAACTTGTGATGTCATCGTAATTGATTCGGCCGCCATATTGGATTTAATCAAAAACACGTACAAGTTTTCGCAGGTCACAAATTTCATCTGTTCTTCACCAAAATTGGTAGAGACTATCTTCAGACCATGCCTGATGAGTGCATTGCTTTCTGGAACAATTGACAGAAGCATTGACCTGTACCAGCCAATCGAAATTTGCGGCGAAGCCGCCAAACAGGAAGTGATTTCATATCTCAGCAACGCTTTCATGTATCAAAACCAAATTTAATACATGTACCTCAGACCCCATCGGGATGACGCTCAAGAAATTTGGTGACATTTGACCTCTAGGGGGCACCGTAATTGACAAAAATGCATTTTGGCCAGTAGTTGCTGATGCGCATTATTTTGCAATGGAAGTCAATGGCAGCCCATAGAACCGTCTGGTAAAAAGTTATACAATTTTGCACACTAATTGGGGACAGTCCAATAATTCATTTCACCAAGTTTCATGCCGGCACCTCAAGCGCTCTAGCGCCACCAACAGGCCAAAGTTGGACTTGTGTTTACGGACGTAACTTTTGACCTGTTGACCCGAATGGCAAAATGAGGTATCATTGGAATCCTTGGGCCAAGCCGAGGTCAACACACCCTATGACGTCAATTGTTGACCTCTATGTTTAAATCACAGCAAGTGTGATCATATCTCAGTCAATCTTTTATTTTTGATGTGAAACTGATGACAGCAAGTTCCATCTACTGTAGTTCATTCTAATGTGTGCATGCAAGGGTGGGACTGGGTGGGATGGGCAGGGGCGGTTGCGGCGGTGGGCTGGCTGGGGGAGGGGGCGGCGACACTCAGCCCTGGATCAGCCCCACAAAATCAGTTATGTTTTGATGTGAAACTTGACCTTGTAACTCAGCCAATCTTGGGTTGTATGGCATGGAACTTGCTGTGACTGCTTAAGGCTATATGTCTGATGCAACGGCATTGACTTACATGGTTAATCTGGCCTGCTGATCTCACTGCTTGGCCCCCTCATTGCTGCTTGCAGCTATATTTATTATTATTATTCCGCCATTGAAGTCAATGGCAGCCCATAGAACCGTCTGGTGAAAAGTTGTGAAATTTGGCACACTGATTAGGGATAGTCCCATAATTAATTTCACCAAGTTTCATACCGGCACCTTGAGCGCTCTAGCGCCACCAACAGGCCAAAGTTGGACTTGCGTTCACGCACGTAACTTCTGACCTGTTGACCCGATTGTCAAAAATGAGGAATCGTTGGAATCCTTGGACCAAGCCGAGTTCAACGCACCCTATGACGTCATTTTCCGCCATGATGGATTTTCCGCCATATTGGATTTTAGTGAAAGTGAAACTAAAACTTCACAGGTCACAAATTTTGTCCGATCGTCACCAAACTTGACACACATGCTCTTCAGACCAAGCCGCACAAAAGTTATTCTTTTTCGTCTTCGGAACTAAAACCGTTCGCGCGTAACAGCCAATCGAAATTTGCGGCGAAGCCGCCAAACAGGAAGTGAGCTCATATCTCAGCAACCCATTGATCTATCATAACCAAACTAAGTCCATGGACTCAGGACCCAATCAGGGGGACACTCAAGAAATTTGGTGACCTTTGACCTCTAGGGGGCGCTGTAATTAAGAAACATGCCTTTTGGCCTGTAGCTGCAGTTGTGCTTAGAATTGAAACCCACTAGTGGTGTCTGGTACTACTGTTGAAGGTCCTTAGGCCGACCCAAGCCAACTTGTGATGTCATCGTAATTGATTCGGCCGCCATATTGGATTTAATCAAAAACACGTACACGTTTTTGCAGGTCACAAATTTCAGCGGATCCTCACCAAAATTGGCAGAGACCATCTACAGACCATGCCTGATGAGTGCATTGCTTTCTGGAACAATTGACAGAGGCATTGGCCTGTACCAGCCAATCAAAATTTGCGGCGAAGCCGCCAAACAGGAAGTGATGTCATATCTCAGCAACACTTTCATGTATCAAAACCAAACTTAGTACATGTACCTCAGACCACATCGGGAGGACGCTCAAGAAATTTGGTGACATTTGACCTCTAGGGGGCTCCGTAATTGACAAAAATGCATTTTGGCCAGTAGTTGCTGATGCGCATTATTTTGCAATGGAAGTCAATGGCAGCCCATAGAACCGTCTGGTAAAAAGTTATACAATTTGGCACACTAATTGGGGACAGTCCAATAATTCATTTCACCAAGTTTCATGCCGGCACCTCAAGCGCTCTAGCGCCACCAACAGGCCAAAGTTGGACTTGTGTTCACGGACGTAACTTTTGACCTGTTGACCCGAATGGCAAAATGAGGTATCATTGGAATCCTTGGGCCAAGCCGAGTTCAACACACCCTATGACGTCAATTTTTGACCTCTGTGTTTAAATCACAGCAAGTGTGATCATATCTCAGTCAATCTTTTATTTTTGATGTGAAACTGATGACAGCAAGTTCCATCCAGTTCATTCTAATGTGTGCGTGCAAGGGTGGGACGGGGTGGGACGGGCAGGGGCGGTTGCGGCGGTGGGCTGGCTGGGGGAGGGGGCGGCGACACTCAGCCCTGGTTCAGCCACACAAAATCAGTTATGTTTTGATGTGAAACTTGACCTTGTAACTCAGCCAATCTTGGGTTGTTTGACATGGAACTTGTTGTGACTGCTTAATGCTATATGCCTGATGCCACGGCATTGAGTTGCATGGCAAATCTGGACTTCTGGACTGCTGAACTGCCTGCTTGGCCCCCTCATTGCTGCTTGCAGCTATATTTGGGGGCCAAGCAGCGAAGCTGCGAAGCCCCATTGTTTTTCTATGATTTCTTATTATTATTATTATTATTTAACATCTTTCTTCCGCCATGGGAGTCTATGGCAGCCCATAGAACCGTCTGGTAAAAAGTTGTGAAATTTGGCACACTGATTGGGGACAGGCCAATAATTAATTGCACCAAGTTTCATGCCGGCACCTCCAGCGCTCTAGCGCCACCAACAGGCCAAAGTTGGACGTGCGTTCACGCACGTAACTTTTGAACTGTTGATCCGATTTTGAAAAATCAGGTACCGTTGGAATCCTTGGACCAAGCCGAGTTCAACGCACCCTATGACGTCATTTTCCGCCATGATGGATTTTCCGCCATATTGGATTTTAGTGAAAGTGAAACTAATTTTTCACAGGTCACAAATTTTGTCCGATCGTCACCAAACTTGACATACATGATCTTCAGACCAAGCCTAACAAAAGTTGTGGTGTTTTGTCTTCGGAACTAAAACCGTTCGTGCGTAACAGCCAATCGAAATTTGCGGCGAAGCCGCCAAACAGGAAGTGAGCTCATATCTCAGCAACCCATTGATCTATCATAACCAAACTTAGTCCATGGACTCGGGACCCAATCAGGGGGACGCTCAACAAATTTGGTGACCTTTGACCTCTAGGGGGCGCTGTAATTAAGAAACATGCCTTTTGGCCTGTAGCAGTAGTTGTGCTTAGAATTGAAACCCACTAGTGGTGTCTGCTACTACTGTTGAAGGTCCTTAGGCCGACCCAAGCCAACTTGTGATGTCATCGTAATTGATTCGGCCGCCATATTGAATTTAATCAAAAACACGTACAAGTTTTCGCAGGTCACAAATTTCATCTGTTCTTCACCAAAATTGGTAGAGACCATCTTCAGACCATGCCTGATGAGTGCATTGCTTTCTGGAACAATTGACAGAAGCTTTGGCCTGTACCAGCCAATCAAAATTTGCGGCGAAGCCGCCAAACAGGAAGTGATTTCATATCTCAGCAACGCTTTCATGTATCAAAACCAAACTTAGTACATGTACCTCAGACCACATCGGGAGGACGCTCAAGAAATTTGGTGACATTTGACCTCTAGGGGGCTCCGTAATTGACAAAAATGCATTTTGGCCAGTAGTTGCTGATGCGCATTATTTTGCAATGGAAGTCAATGGCAGCCCATAGAACCGTCTGGTAAAAAGTTATAAAATTTGGCACACTAATTGGGGACAGTCCCATGATTAATGTCACCAAGTTTCATGCCGGCACCTCAAGCGCTCTAGCGCCACCAACAGGCCAAAGTTGGACTTGTGTTCACGGACGTAACTTTTGACCTGTTGACCCGAATGGCAAAATGAGGTATCATTGGAATCCTTGGGCCAAGCCGAGTTCACACCCCCACTCACCCTATGACGTCAATTTTTGACCTCTGTGTTTAAATCACAGCAAGTGTGATCATATCTCAGTCAATCTTTTATTTTTGATGTGAAACTGATGACAGCGAGTTCCATCTAGTTCATTTTAATGTGTGCGTGCAAGGGTGGGACGGGGTGGGATGGGCAGGGGCGGTTGCGGCGGTGGGCTGGCTGGGGGAGGGGGCGGCGACACTCAGCCCTGGTTCAGCCCCACAAAATCAGTTATGTTTTGATGTGAAACTTGACCTTGTAACTCAGCCAATCTTGGGTTGTATGGCATGGAACTTGCTGTGACTGCTTAAGGCTATATGTCTGATGCAACGGCATTGATTTACATGGTTAATCTGGCCTGCTGATCTCACTGCTTGGCCCCCTCATTGCTGCTTGCAGCTATATTTGGGGGCCAAGCAGCGAAGCTGCGAAGGCACCCATTGTGTTTCTATTTGTTCTTATTATTATTATTATTATTATTATTCCGCCATTGAAGTCAATGGCAGCCCATAGAACCGTCTGGTGAAAAGTTGTGAAATTTGGCACACTGATTAGGGATAGTCCCATAATTAATTTCACCAAGTTTCATACCGGCACCTTGAGCGCTCTAGCGCCACCAACAGGCCAAAGTTGGACTTGCGTTCACGCACGTAACTTCTGACCTGTTGACCCGATTGTCAAAAATGAGGTATCGTTGGAATCCTTGGACCAAGCCGAGTTCAACGCACCCTATGACGTCATTTTCCGCCATGATGGATTTTCCGCCATATTGGATTTTAGTGAAAGTGAAACTAAAACTTCACAGGTCACAAATTTTGTCCGATCGTCACCAAACTTGACACACATGCTCTTCAGACCAAGCCGCACAAAAGTTATTCTTTTTCGTCTTCGGAACTAAAACCGTTCGCGCGTAACAGCCAATCGAAATTTGCGGCGAAGCCGCCAAACAGGAAGTGAGCTCATATCTCAGCAACCCATTCATCTATCATAACCAAACTTAGTCCATGGACTCAGGACCCAATCAGGGGGACGCTCAAGAAATTTGGTGACCTTTGACCTCTAGGGGGCGCTGTAATTAAGAAACATGCTTTTTGGCCTGTAGCTGCAGTTGTGCTTAGAATTAAAACGCACTAGTGGTGTCTGGTAATACTGTTGGAGGTCCTTAGGCCGACCCAAGCCAACTTGTGATGTCATCGTAATTGATTCGGCCGCCATATTGAATTTAATCAAAAACACGTACAAGTTTTCTCAGGTCACAAATTTCATCTGTTCTTCACCAAAATTGGTAGAGACCATCTTCAGACCATGCCTGATGAGTGCATTGCTTTCTGGAACAATTGACAGAAGCATTGACCTGTACCAGCCAATCGAAATTTGCGGCGAAGCCGCCAAACAGGAAGTGATTTCATATCTCAGCAACGCTTTCATGTATCAAAACCAAATTTAGTACATGTACCTCAGACCCCATCGGGAGGACGCTCAAGAAATTTGGTGACATTTGACCTCTAGGGGGCACCGTAATTGACAAAAATGCATTTTGGCCAGTAGTTGCTGATGCGCATTATTTTGCAATGGAAGTCAATGGCAGCCCATAGAACCGTCTGGTAAAAAGTTATACAATTTTGCACACTAATTGGGGACAGTCCAATAATTCATTTCACCAAGTTTCATGCCGGCACCTCAAGCGCTCTAGCGCCACCAACAGGCCAAAGTTGGACTTGTGTTCACGGACGTAACTTTTGACCTGTTGACCCGAATGGCAAAATGAGGTATCATTGGAATCCTTGGGCCAAGCCGAGTTCAACACACCCTATGACGTCAATTGTTGACCTCTGTGTTTAAATCACAGCAAGTGTGATCATATCTCAGTCAATCTTTTATTTTTTATGTGAAACTGATGACCGCAAGTTCCATCTAGTTCATTCTAATGTGTGCGTGCAAGGGTGGGGCGGGGTGGGATGGGCAGGGGCGGTTGCGGCGGTGGGCTGGCTGGGGGAGGGGGCGGCGACACTCAGCCCTGGTTCAGCCCCACAAAATCAGTTATGTTTTGATGTGAAACTTGACCTTGTAACTCAGCCAATCTTGGGTTGTATGGCATGGAACTTGCTGTGACTGCTTAAGGCTATATGTCTGATGCAACGGCATTGACTTACATGGTTAATCTGGCCTGCTGATCTCACTGCTTGGCCCCCTCATTGCTGCTTGCAGCTATATTTATTATTATTATTTAACATCTTTCTTCCGCCATGGGAGTCTATGGCAGCCCATAGAACCGTCTGGTAAAAAGTTGTGAAATTTGGCACACCGATTGGGGACAGGCCCATGATTAATTTCACCAAGTTTCATGTCGGCTCCTCGAGGGCTCTAGCGCCACCAACAGGCCAAAGTTGGACGTGCATTCACGAACGTAACTTTTGACTTGTTGATCCGATTTTGAAAAATGAGGTACCGTTGGAATCCTTGGACCAAGCCGAGTTCAACGCACCCAATGACGTCATTTTCCGCCATGATGGATTTTCCGCCATATTGGATTTTAGTGAAAGTGAAACTAATTTTTCACAGGTCACAAATTTTGTCCGATCGTCACCAAACTTGACATACATGATCTTCAGACCAAGCCTCACAAAAGTTGTGGTGTTTTGTCTTCGGAACTATGACCGTTCACCCGTAATATCCAATCGAAATTTGCGGCGAAGCCGCCAAACAGGAAGTGAGCTCATATCTCAGCAACCCATTGATCTATCATAACCAACCTTAGTCCATGGACTCACGACCCAATCAGGGGGACGCTCAAGAAATCTGGTGACCTTTGACCTCCAGGGGGCGCTGTAATTAAGAAACATGCCTTTTGGCCTGTAGCAGCAGTTGTGCTTAGAATTAAAACACACTAGTGGTGTCTGGTACTACTGTTGAAGGTCCTTAGGCCGACCCACGCCATCTTGTGATGTCATCGTAATTGATTCGGCCGCCATATTGGATTTAATCAAAAATACGTACAAGTTTTCGCAGGTCACAAATTTCAGCGGATCCTCACCAAAATTGGCAGAGACCATCTTCAGACTATGCCTGATGAGTGCATTGCTTTCTGGAACAATTGACAGAAGCTTTGGCCTGTACCAGCCAATCAAAATTTGCGGCGAAGCCGCCAAACAGGAAGTGATTTCATATCTCAGCAACGCTTTCATGTATCAACACCAAACTTAGTACATGTACCTCAGACCACATCGGGAGGACGCTCAAGAAATTTGGTGACATTTGACCTCTAGGGGGCTCCGTAATTGACAAAAATGCATTTTGGCCAGTAGTTGCTGATGCACATTATTTTGCAATGGAAGTCAATGGCAGCCCATAGAACCGTCTGGTGAAAAGTTGTGAAATTTGGCACACTGATAAGGGACAGTCCCATGATTAATGTCACCAAGTTTCATGCCGGCACCTCAAGCGCTCTAGCGCCACCAACAGGCCAAAGTTGGACTTGTGTTCACGGACGTAACTTTTGACCTGTTGACCCGAATGGCAAAATGAGGTATCATTGGAATCCTTGGGTCAAGCCGAGTTCACACCCCCACTCACCCTATGACGTCAATTTTTGACCTCTGTGTTTAAATCACAGCAAGTGTGATCATATCTCAGTCAATCTTTTATTTTTGATGTGAAACTGATGACAGCGAGTTCCATCTAGTTCATTCTAATGTGTGCGTGCAAGTCGTGGGGCGGGGTGGGACGGGCAGGGGCGGTTGCGGCGGTGGGCTGGCTGGGGGAGGGGGCGGCGACACTCAGCCCTGGTTCAGCCCCACAAAATCAGTTATGTTTTGATGTGAAACTTGACCTTGTAACTCAGCCAATCTTGGGTTGTATGACATGTAACTTGCTGTGACTGCTTAAGGCTATATGTCTGATGCAACGGCATTGATTTACATGGTTAATCTGGCCTGCTGATCTCACTGCTTGGCCCCCTCATTGCTGCTTGCAGCTATATTTGGGGGCCAAGCAGCGAAGCTGCGAAGGCACCCATTGTGTTTCTATTTGTTCTTATTATTATTATTATTGGGGGCCAAGCAGCGAAGCTGCGAAGGCACCCATTGTGTTTGTTAGTTTTCTTATTATTATTATTATTATTGGGGGCCAAGCAGCGAAGCTGCGAAGCCCCATTGTGTTTCTATGATTTCTTACTATTATTATTATTATTTAACATCTTTCTTCCGCCATGGGAGTCTATGGCAGCCCATAGAACCGTCTGGTAAAAAGTTGTGAAATTTGGCACACCGATTGGGGACAGTCCCATGATTAATTTCACCAAGTTTCATGTCGGCTCCTCGAGGGCTCTAGCGCCACCAACAGGCCAAAGTTGGACGTGCGTTCACGCACGTAACTTTTGACCTGTTGATCCGATTTTGAAAAATGAGGTACCGTTGGAATCCTTGGACCAAGCCGAGTTCAACGCACCCTATGACGTCATTTTCCGCCATGATGGATTTTCCGCCATATTGGATTTTAGTGAAAGTGAAACTAAAACTTCACAGGTCACAAATTTTATCCGATCGTCACCAAACTTGACACACATGCTCTTCAGACCAAGCCGCACAAAAGTTATCACTTTTCGTCTTCGGAACTAAAACCGTTCGCGCGTAACAGCCAATCGAAGTTTGCGGCGAAGCCGCCAAACAGGAAGTGAGCTCATATCTCAGCAACCCATTCATCTGTCATAACCAAACTTAGTACATGTACTCAGGACCCAATCAGGGGGACGCTCAAGAAATCTGGTGACCTTTGACCTCTAGGGGGCGATGTAATTAAGAAACATGCCTTTTGGCCTGTAGCTGCTGTTTTGCTTAGAATTAAAATGCACTAGTGGTGTCTGGTAATACTGTTGGAGGTCCTTAGGCCGACCCAAGCCGACTTGTGATGTCATCGTAATTGATTCGGCCGCCATATTGGATTTAATCAAAAACACGTACACGTTTTTGCAGGTCACAAATTTCAGCGGATCCTCACCAAAATTGGCAGAGACCATCAACAGACCATGCCTGATGAGTGCATTGCTTTCTGGAACAATTGACAGAAGCATTGACCTGTACCAGCCAATCGAAATTTGCGGCAAAGCCGCCAAACAGGAAGTGATTTCATATCTCAGCAACGCTTTCATGTATCAAAACCAAATTTAGTACATGTACCTCAGACCCCATCGGGAGGACGCTCAAAAAATTTGGTGACATTTGACCTCTAGGGGGAATCGTAATTGACAAAAATGCATTTTGGCCAGTAGTTGCTGATGCGCATTATTTTGCAATGGAAGTCAATGGCAGCCCATAGAACCGTCTGGTAAAAAGTTATAAAATTTTGCACACTAATTGGGGACAGTCCAATAATTCATTTCACCAAGTTTCATACCGGCACCTTGAGCGCTCTAGCGCCACCAACAGGCCAAAGTTGGACTTGCGTTCACGCACGTAACTTCTGACCTGTTGACCCGATTGTCAAAAATGAGGGATCGTTGGAATCCTTGGACCAAGCCGAGTTCAACGCACCCTATGACGTCATTTTCCGCCATGATGTATTTTCCGCCATATTGGATTTTAGTGAAAGTGAAACTAAAACTTCACAGGTCACAAATTTTGTCCGATCGTCACCAAACTTGACACACATGCTCTTCAGACCAAGCCGCACAAAAGTTATTCCTTTTCGTCTTCGGAACTAAAACCGTTCGCGCGTAACAGCCAATCAAAATTTGCAGCGAAGCCGCCAAACAGGAAGTGAGCTCATATCTCAGCAACCCATTCATCTATCATAACTAAACTCAGTATATGGACTCATGACCCCATCAGGGGGAAGCTCAAGAAATTTGGTGACCTTTGACCTCTAGGGGGCGCTGTAATTAAGAAACATGCTTTTTGGCCTGTAGCTGCAGTTGTGCTTAGAATTAAAACGCACTAGTGGTGTCTGGTAATACTGTTGGAGGTCCTTAGGCCGACCCAAGCCAACTTGTGATGTCATCGTAATTGATTCGGCCGCCATATTGGATTTAATCAAAAACACGTACAAGTTTTCGCAGGTCACAAATTTCATCTGTTCTTCACCAAAATTGGCAGAGTCCATCTTCAGACCATGCCTGATGAGTGCATTGCTTTCTGGAACAATTGACAGAAGCATTGACCTGTACCAGCCAATCGAAATTTGCGGCGAAGCCGCCAAACAGGAAGTGATTTCATATCTCAGCAACGCTTTCATGTATCAAAACCAAATTTAGTACATGTACCTCAGACCCCATCGGGAGGACGCTCAAGAAATTTGGTGACATTTGACCTCTAGGGGGCACCGTAATTGACAAAAATGCATTTTGGCCAGTAGTTGCTGATGCGCATTATTTTGCAATGGAAGTCAATGGCAGCCCATAGAACCGTCTGGTAAAAAGTTATACAATTTTGCACACTAATTGGGGACAGTCCAATAATTCATTTCACCAAGTTTCATGCCGGCACCTCAAGCGCTATAGCGCCACCAACAGGCCAAAGTTGGACTTGTGTTTACGGACGTAACTTTTGACCTGTTGACCCGAATGGCAAAATGAGGTATCATTGGAATCCTTGGGCCAAGCCGAGTTCAACACACCCTATGACGTCAATTGTTGACCTCTGTGTTTAAATCACAGCAAGTGTGATCATATCTCAGTCAATCTTTTATTTTTGATGTGAAACTGATGACTGCGAGTTCCATCTAGTTCATTCTAATGTGTGCGTGCAAGGGTGGGACGGGGTGGGATGGGCAGGGGCGGTTGCGGCGGTGGGCTGGCTGGGGGAGGGGGCGGCGACACTCAGCCCTGGTTCAGCCCCACAAAATCAGTTATGTTTTGATGTGAAACTTGACCTTGTAACTCAGCCAATCTTGGGTTGTATGGCATGGAACTTGCTGTGACTGCTTAAGGCTATATGTCTGATGCAACGGCATTGATTTACATGGTTAATCTGGCCTGCTGATCTCACTGCTTGGCCCCCTCATTGCTGCTTGCAGCTATATTTATTATTATTACGCTTCCGTCATTGAAGTCAATGGCAGCCCATAGAACCGTCTGGTGAAAAGTTCTGAAATTTGGCACACTGATTGGGGACAGTCTCATGATTAATTTCACCAAGTTTCATACCGGCACCTTGAGCGCTCTAGCGCCACCAACAGGCCAAAGTTGGATGTGCGTTCACGCACGTAACGTTTGACCCGTTGATCCGATTGTCAAAAATTAGGTATTGTTAGAATCCTTGGACCAAGCCGAGTTCAACGCACCCTATGACGTCAATTTCCGCCATGATGGATTTTCCGCCATTTTGGATTTCATCAAAAACACTAAAAAGTCTTCAAAGGTCCCAAATTTTGTCCGATCGACACCAAATCTGACACACTTGATCTTCAGACCAAGCCTCACAAAAGTTATTCATTTTCGTCTTCGGAACTCAAACCGTTCGCCCGTAACAGCCAATCGAAATATGCGGCGAAGCCGCCAAACAGGAAGTGAGCTCATATCTCAGCAACCCATTCATCTATCATAACCAATCTTAGTACATGGACTCAGGACCCAATCAGGGGGACGCTCAAGAAATCTGGTGACCTTTGACCTCTAGGGGGCGCTGTAATTAAGAAACATGCCTTTTGGCCTGTAGCTGCTGTTGTGCTTAGAATTAAAACGCACTAGTGGTGTCTGGTAATACTGTTGGAGGTCCTTAGGCCGACCCAAGCCGACTTGTGATGTCATCGTAATTGATTCGGCCGCCATATTGGATTTAATCAAAAACACGTACACGTTTTTGCAGGTCACAAATTTCAGCGGATCCTCACCAAAATTGGCAGAGACCATCTACAGACCATGCCTGATGAGTGCATTGCTTTCTGGAACAATTGACAGAAGCATTGACCTGTACCAGCCAATCGAAATTTGCGGCGAAGCCGCCAAACAGGAAGTGATTTCATATCTCAGCAACGCTTTCATGTATCAAAACCAAACTTAGTACATGTACCTCAGACCACATCGGGAGGACGCTCAAGAAATTTGGTGACATTTGACCTCTAGGGGGCACCGTAATTGACAAAAATGCATTTTGGCCAGTAGTTGCCGATGCGCATTATTTTGCAATGGAAGTCAATGGCAGCCCATAGAACCGTCTGGTAAAAAGTTATACAATTTTGCACACTAATTGGGGACAGTCCAATAATTCATTTCACCAAGTTTCATGCCGGCACCTCAAGCGCTCTAGCGCCACCAACAGGCCAAAGTTGGACTTGTGTTCACGGACGTAACTTTTGACCTGTTGACCCGAATGGCAAAATGAGGTATCATTGGAATCCTTGGGCCAAGCCGAGTTCACACCCCCACACACCCTATGACGTCAATTTTTGACCTCTGTGTTTAAATCACAGCAAGTGTGATCATATCTCAGTCAATCTTTTAGTTTTTGATGTGAAACTGATGACAGCAAGTTCCATCTAGTTCATTCTAATGTGTGCTTGCAAGGGTGGGGCGGGGTGGGATGGGCAGGGGCGGTTGCGGCGGTGGGCTGGCTGGGGGAGGGGGCGGCGACACTCAGCCCTGGTTCAGCCCCACAAAATCAGTTATGTTTTGATGTGAAACTTGACCTTGTAACTCAGCCAATCTTGGGTTGTATGGCATGGAACTTGCTGTGACTGCTTAAGGCTATATGTCTGATGCAACGGCATTGACTTACATGGTTAATCTGGCCTGCTGATCTCACTGCTTGGCCCCCTCATTGCTGCTTGCAGCTATATTTGGGGGCCAAGCAGCGAAGCTGCGAGGCAACCATTGTGTTTCTATTTGTTCTTATTATTATTATTATTATTCCGCCATTGAAGTCAATGGCAGCCCATAGAACCGTCTGGTGAAAAGTTGTGAAATTTGGCACACTGATTAGGGACAGTCCCATGATTAATGTCACCAAGTTTCATGATGGCACCTAGAGCACTCTAGCGCCACCAACAGGCCAAAGTTGGACTTGCGTTCACGCACGTAACTTCTGACCTGTTGACCCGATTGTCAAAAATGAGGTATCGTTGGAATCCTTGGACCAAGCCGAGTTCAACGCACCCTATGACGTCATTTTCCGCCATGATGGATTTTCCGCCATATTGGATTTTAGTGAAAGTGAAACTAAAACTTCACAAGTCACAAATTTTGTCTGATCGTCACCAAACTTGACACACATGCTCTTCAGACCAAGCTGCACAAAAGTTATTCTTTTTCGTCTTCGGAACTAAAACCGTTCGCGCGTAACAGCCAATCGAAATTTGCGGCGAAGCCGCCAAACAGGAAGTGAGCTCATATCTCAGCAACACATTCATCTATCATAACCAAACTTAGTCCATGGACTCAGGACCCAATCAGGGGGACGCTCAAGAAATCTGGTGACCTTTGACCTCTAGGGGGCGCTGTAATTAAGAAACATGCCTTTTGGCCTGTAGCTGCTGTTGTGCTTAGAATTAAAACACACTAGTGGTGTCTGGTAATACTGTTGGAGGTCCTTAGGCCGACCCAAGACGACTTGTGATGTCATCGTAATTGATTCGGCCGCCATATTGGATTTAATCAAAAACACGTACACATTTTTGCAGGTCACAAATTTCAGCGGATCCTCACCAAAATTGGCAGAGACCATCTACAGACCATGCCTGATGAGTGCATTGCTTTCTGGAACAATTGACAGAAGCATTGACCTGTACCAGCCAATCGAAATTTGCGGCGAAGCCGCCAAACAGGAAGTGATTTCATATCTCAGCAACGCTTTCATGTATCAAAACCAAATTTAGTACATGTACCTCAGACCCCATCGGGAGGACGCTCAAGAAATTTGGTGACATTTGACCTCTAGGGGGCTCCGTAATTGACAAAAATGCATTTTGGCCAGTAGTTGCTGATGCGCATTATTTTGCAATGGAAGTCAATGGCAGCCCATAGAACCGTCTGGTAAAAAGTTATACAATTTTGCACACTAATTGGGGACAGTCCAATAATTCATTTCACCAAGTTTCATGCCGGCACCTCAAGCGCTCTAGCGCCACCAACAGGCCAAAGTTGGACTTGTGTTTACGGACGTAACTTTTGACCTGTTGACCCGAATGGCAAAATGAGGTATCATTGGAATCCTTGGGCCAAGCCGAGTTCACACCCCCACACACCCTATGACGTCAATTTTTGACCTCTGTGTTTAAATCACAGCAAGTGTGATCATATCTCAGTCAATCTTTTATTTTTGATGTGAAACTGATGACAGCGAGTTCCATCTAGTTCATTCTAATGTGTGCGTGCAAGGGTGGGACGGGGTGGGATGGGCAGGGGCGGTTGCGGCGGTGGGCTGGCTGGGGGAGGGGGCGGCGACACTCAGCCCTGGTTCAGCCCCACAAAATCAGTTATGTTTTGATGTGAAACTTGACCTTGTAACTCAGCCAATCTTGGGTTGTATGGCATGGAACTTGCTGTGACTGCTTAAGGCTATATGTCTGATGCAACGGCATTGATTTACATGGTTAATCTGGCCTGCTGATCTCACTGCTTGGCCCCCTCATTGCTGCTTGCAGCTATATTTATTATTATTATTATTATTATTATTATTATTATTCCGCCATTAAAGTCAATGGCAGCCCATAGAACCGTCTGGTGAAAAGTTGTGAAATTTGGCACACTGATTAGGGACAGTCCCATGATTAATGTCACCAAGTTTCATGATGGCACCTCAAGCACTCTAGCGCCACCAACAGGCCAAAGTTGGACTTGCGTTCACGCACGTAACTTTTGACCCGTATGGCCGATTGTCAAAAATGAGGTATCGTTGGAATCCTTGGACCAAGCCGAGTTCAACGCAGCCTATGACGTCAATTTCCGCCATGATGGATTTTCCGCCATATTGGATTTCATCAAAAACACTAATAAGTCTTCACAGGTCACAAATTTGGTCCAATCGACACCAAACTTCACAGATATCATCTACAATCCATGCCCCATTAATGTATTGCTTTTTGTATTCAGAACTAAAACCGCTCGCGCGTTACAGCCAATCGAAGTTTGCGGCGAAGCCGCCAAACAGGAAGTGAGCTCATATCTCAGCAACCCATTCATCTATCATAACCAAACTTAGTACATGGACTCAGGACCCAATCAGGGGGACGCTCAAGAAATCTGGTGACCTTTGACCTCTAGGGGGCGCTGTAATTGAGAAACAGGCCTTTTGGCCTGTAGCTGCTGTTGTGCTTAGAATTAAAACGCACTACTGGTGTCTGGTAATACTGTTGGAGGTCCTTAGGCCGTCCCAAGCCAATTTGTGATGTCATCGTAATTGATTCGGCCGCCATATTGGATTTAATCAAAAACACGTAAAAATTTTCGCAGGTCACAAATTTCAGTGGATCCTCACCAAAATTGGCAGAGATCATCTTCAGACCATGCCTTATCAGTGCATTGCTTTCTGGAACAATTGACAGAAGCATTCGGCTGTAACAGCCAATCGAAATTTGCGGCGAAGCCGCCAAACAGGAAGTGAGCTCATATCTCAGAAACCCTTGCATGTATCAAAGCCAAACTGGGTGCATAGACTCAGGACCCAATCAGGGGGACACTCAATAAATCTGGTGACCTTTGACCTCTAGGGGGCGCTGTAATTAAGAAACATGCCTTTTGGCCTGTAGCTGCTGTTGTGTTTGGAATTAAAATGCACTAGTGGTGTCTGGTAATACTGTTGGAGGTCCTTAGGCCGACCCAAGCGAATTTGTGATGTCATAGTAATTGATTCGGCCGCCATATTGGATTTAATCAAAAACACGTACAAGTTTTCACAGGTCACAAATTTCAGCGGATTCTCACCAAAATTGGCAGAGACCATCTTCAGACCATAATCTATCAATATATTGCTTTTTGGAACAATTGGCAAAAGCATTCGCTTGTAACAGTCAATCAAAATTGGTGGCGAAGCCGCCAAACAGGAAGTGAGCTCATATCTCAACAACCCTGCCATGTATCATAACCAAACTTACTATATGGATTCATGACCCCATTAGGAGGACGCTCAATAAATTTGGTGACCTTTGACCTGTAGGAGGTGCTGCAATTAGCAATATTGCATTTTGATGTGTAGTTGCTGATGTGTTTTATCAATCTTTTATTTTTTGATGTGAAACTGATGACATCATGTTCCATCCAGTTAATTCTAATGCGTGCATGCAAGGGCATGGCAGGACGGGGTGGGACGGGCTGGGGTGATTTAGGTGGGGGGGGCTGGTTGGCGGAGGCGTGGCAATACTCAGCCCTGTTTCAGCCCTGTTGATCGCGGGTGTCTGCTGAGTTCTATCTTGTCGCCGTAGCTACTCCGGCCTATTCTGCTTGGCCCCCTCATTGCTGCTTGCAGCTATATTTGGGGGCCAAGCAGCGAAGCTGCGAAGGCACCCATTGTGTTTCTAGCTTTTCTTATTATTATTATACCTTCTTCCGCCATGGAAGTCAATGGCAGCCCATAGAACCGTCTGGTGAAAAGTTGTGAAATTTGGCACACTGATTAGGGACAGTCCCATGATTAATGTCACCAAGTTTCATGATGGCACCTCAAGCGCTCTAGCGCCACCAACAGGCCAAAGTTGGACGTGCGTTCACGCATGTAACTTTTGACCTGTTGATCCGATTTTGAAAAACGAGGTATCGTTGGAATCCTTGGACCAAGCCGAGTTCAACGCACCCTATGACGTCATTTTCCGCCATGATGGATTTTCCGCCATTTTGGATTTCATCAAAATCACTTAAAACGTATCAGAGGTCAGACATTTTGTCCGATCGACACCAAACTTCATAGATATCATCTACAGACCATGCCTCATTAATGCATTGCTTTTTGTCTTCGGAACTAAAACCGTTCGCGCGTAACCGCCAATCGAAATTTGCGGCGAAGCCGCCAAACAGGAAGTGAGCTCATATCTCAGCAACCCATTCATCTATCATAACCAAACTTAGTCCATGGACTCAGGACCCAATCAGGGGGACGCTCAACAAATTTGGTGACCTTTGACCTTTAGGGGGCGCTGTAATTAAGAAACATGCCTTTTGGCCTGTAGCAGCAGTTGTGCTTAGAATTGAAACCCACTAGTGGTGTCTGCTACTACTGTTGAAGGTCCTTAGGCCGACCCAATCCAACTTGTGATGTCATCGTAATTGATTCGGCCGCCATATTGGATTAAATCAAAAACACAAAAAAGTTTTGGCAGGTCACACATTTCATCTGTTGCTCACCAAAATTGGCAGAGACCATCTTCAGACCATGCCTGATGAGTGCCTTGCTTTCTGGAACAATTGACAGAAGCTTTGGCCTGTACCAGCCAATCAAAATTTGCGGCGAAGCCGCCAAACAGGAAGTGATTTCATATCTCAGCAACGCTTTCATGTATCAAAACCAAACTTAGTACATGTACCTCAGACCACATCGGGAGGACGCTCAAGAAATTTGGTGACATTTGACCTCTAGGGGGCTCCGTAATTGACAAAAATGCATTTTGGCCAGTAGTTGCTGATGCGCATTATTTTGCAATGGAAGTCAATGGCAGCCCATAGAACCGTCTGGTAAAAAGTTATACAATTTTGCACACTAATTGGGGACAGTCCAATAATTCATTTCACCAAGTTTCATGCCGGCACCTCAAGCGCTCTAGCGCCACCAACAGGCCAAAGTTGGACTTGTGTTCACGGACGTAACTTTTGACCTGTTGACCCGAATGGCAAAATGAGGTATCATTGGAATCCTTGGGCCAAGCCAAGTTCACACCCCCACACACCCTATGACGTCAATTTTTGACCTCTGTGTTTAAATCACAGCAAGTGTGATCATATCTCAGTCAATCTTTTATTTTTGATGTGAAACTGATGACAGCAAGTTCCATCTAGTTCATTCTAATGCGTGCGTGCAAGGGTGGGACGGGGTGGGATGGGCAGGGGCGGTTGCGGCGGTGGGCTGGCTGGGGGAGGGGGCGGCGACACTCAGCTCTGGTTCAGCCCCACAAAATCAGTTATGTTTTGATGTGAAACTTGACCTTGTAACTCAGCCAATCTTGGGTTGTATGGCATGGAACTTGCTGTGACTGCTTAAGGCTATATGTCTGATGCAACGGCATTGATTTACATGGTTATTCTGGCCTGCTGATCTCACTGCTTGGCCCCCTCATTGCTGCTTGCAGCTATATTTGGGGGCCAAGCAGCGAAGCTGCGAAGGCACCCATTGTGTTTCTATTTTTTCTTATTATTATTATTATTATTATTATTATTCCTCTGCCATTGAAGTCAATGGCAGCCCATAGAACCGTCTGGCAAAAAGTTCTGAAATTTGGCACAGTGATTGGAGACAGTCCAATGATTAATTTCACCAAGTTTCATGTCGGTACCTCTAGCGCTCTAGCGCCACCAACAGGCCAAAGTTGGACTTGCGTTCATGCACGTAACTTCTGACCCGTTGACCCGATTGTCAAAAATGAGGTATCGCTGGAATCCTTGGACCAAGCTGAGTTCAACGCACCCTATGACGTCAATTTCCGCCATGATGGATTTTCCGCCATTTTGGAATTCATCAAAAACACTAAAAAGTCTTCAAAGGTCACAAATTTTGTCCGATCGACACCAAATCTGACACACTTGATCTTCAGACCAATCCTCACAAAAGTTATTCATTTTCGTCTTCGGAACTCAAACCGTTCGCCCGTAACAGCCAATCGAAATATGTGGCGAAGCCGCCAAACAGGAAGTGAGCTCATATCTCAGCAACCCTTGCATGTATCAAAGCCAAACCTGGTGCATGGACTCAGGACCCAATCCGGGGGACGCTCAAGAAATCTGGTGACCTTTGACCTCTAGGGGGCGCTGTAATTAAGAAACATGCCTTTTGGCCTGTAGCTGCTGTTGTGCTTAGAATTAAAACGCACTAGTGGTGTCTGGTAATACTGTTGGAGGTCCTTAGGCCGACCCAGGCCAACTTGTGATGTCATCGTAATTGATTCGGCCGCCATATTGGATTTAATCAAAAACATGTAAAAATTTTCGCGGGTCACAAATTTCAGCGGATCCTCACCAAAATTGGCAGAGATCATCTTCAGACCATGCCTTATCAGTGCTTTGCTTTCTGGAACAATTGACAGAAGCATTCGGCTGTAACAGCCAATCGAAACTTGCGGCGAAGCCGCCAAACAGGAAGTGAGCTCATATCTCAGCAACCCTTGCATGTATCAAAGCCAAACTTGGTGCATGGACTCAGGACCCAATCAGGGGGACGCTCAAAAAATCTGGTGACCTTTGACCTCAAGGGGGCGCTGTAATTAAGAAACATGCCTTTTGGCCTGTAGCTGCTGTTGTGCTTAGAAACTGAGCTCATATCTCAGCAACCCATTCCCCTATCATCACCAAACTGAGTACATGGACTCAGGACCCAATCAGGGAGATGCTCAAGAAATCTGGTGACCTTTGACCTCTAGGGGGCGCTGTAATTAAGAAACATGCCTTTTGGCCTGTAGCTGCAGTTGTGCTTAGAATTAAAACGCACTAGTGGTGTCTGATAATACTGTTGGAGGTCCTTTGGTTTACCCAAGTCAACTTGTGATGTCATCGTAATTGATTCGGCCATCATATTGGATTTAATCAAAAACACTTACAAGTTTTTGCAGGTCACAAATTTCAGCGGATCCTCACCAAAATTGGCAGAGACAATCTTCAGAACATGCCTTATCAGTGCATTGCTTTCTGGAACAATTGACAGAATCATTCGCCCGTAACAGCCAATCAAAATTTGTGGCGAAGCCGCCAAACAGGAAGTGAGCTCATATCTCACCAACCCTGCCATGTATCATCACCAAACTTACTACATATATTCATGACCCCATTAGGAGGACGCTCAAAAAATTTGGTGACCTTTGACCTGTAGGGGGTGCTGCAATTAGCAATATTGCATTTTGATCTGTAGTTGCTGATGAGTTTTATCAATCTTTTTATTTTTTGATGTGAAACTGATGACAACATGTTCCATCCAGTTAATTCTAATGCGTGCGTGCAAGGGCAGGGCAGGGCAGGACGGGGTGGGACGGGCTGGGGTGATTAGGTGGGGGGGCTGGCTGGCGGAGGCGGTGGCAATACTCAGCTCTGTTTCAGCCCTACAAAATCAGTTATGTTTGATGTTACACTTGTTGAAAGTGTTGATCGCGAGTGTCTGCTGAGTTCTATCTTGTCGCCGTGGCTACTCCGGCCTATACTGCTTGGCCCCCTCATTGCTGCTTGCAGCTATATTTGGGGGCCAAGCAGCGAAGCTGCGAAGCCCCATTGTGTTTCTATGTTTTCTTATTATTATTATTATTATTATTACGCTTCCGTCATTGAAGTCAATGGCAGCCCATAGAACCGTCTGGTGAAAAATTCTGAAATTTGGCACACTGATTGGGGACATTCTCATGATTAATTTCACCAAGTTTCATACCGGCACCTTGAGCGCTCTAGCGCCACCAACAGGCCAAAGTTGGATGTGCGTTCACGCACGTAACTTTTGACCTGTTGATCCGATTGTCAAAAATTAGGTATTGTTAGAATCCTTGGACCAAGCCGAGTTCAACGCACCCTATGACGTCAATTTCCGCCATGATGGATTTTCCGCCATTTTGGATTTCATCAAAATGTCTTAAAACGTATCAGAGGTCACAAATTTTGTCCGATCGACACCAAACTTCACAGATATCATCTACAGACCATGCCTCATTAATGCACTGCTTTTTGTCTCCGGAACTAAAACCGTTCGTGCGTAACAGCCAATCGAAATTTGCGGCGAAGCCGCCAAACAGGAAGTGAGCTCATATCTCAGCAACCCATTCATCTGTCATAACCAAACTTAGTACATGTACTCAGGACCCAATCAGGGGGACGGCCAAGAAATCTGGTGACCTTTGACCTCTAGGGGGCGCTGTAATTAAGAAACATGCCTTTTGGCCTGTAGCTGCTGTTGTGCTTAGAATTAAAATGCACTAGTGGTGTCTGGTAATACTGTTGGAGGTCCTTAGGCCGACCCAAGTCGACTTGTGATGTCATCGTAATTGATTCGGCCGCCATATTGGATTTAATCAAAAACACGTACACGTTTTTGCAGGTCACAAATTTCAGCGGATCCTCACCAAAATTGGCAGAGACCATCTACAGACCATGCCTGATGAGTGCATTGCTTTCTGGAACAATTGACAGAAGCATTGACCTGTACCAGCCAATCGAAATTTGCGGCGAAGCCGCCAAACAGGAAGTTATTTCATATCTCAGCAACGCTTTCATGTATCAAAACCAAATTTAGTACATGTACCTCAGACCCCATCGGGAGGACGCTCAAGAAATTTGGTGACATTTGACCTCTAGGGGGCACCGTAATTGACAAAAATGCATTTTGGCCAGTAGTTGCTGATGCGCATTATTTTGCAATGGAAGTCAATGGCAGCCCATAGAACCGTCTGGTAAAAAGTTATACAATTTTGCACACTAATTGGGGACAGTCCAATAATTCATTTCACCAAGTTTCATGCCGGCACCTCAAGCGCTCTAGCGCCACCAACAGGCCAAAGTTGGACTTGTGTTTACGGACGTAACTTTTGACCTGTTGACCCGAATGGCAAAATGAGGTATCATTGGAATCCTTGGGCCAAGCCGAGTTCACACCCCCACACACCCTATGACGTCAATTTTTGACCTCTGTGTTTAAATCACAGCAAGTGTGATCATATCTCAGTCAATCTTTTATTTTTGATGTGAAACTGATGACAGCAAGTTCCATCTAGTTCATTCTAATGTGTGCGTGCAAGGGTGGGACGGGGTGGGATGGGCGGTTGCGGCGGTGGGCTGGCTGGGGGAGGGGGCGGCGACACTCAGCCCTGGTTCAGCCCCACAAAATCAGTTATGTTTTGATGTGAAACTTGACCTTGTAACTCAGCCAATCTTGGGTTGTATGGCATGGAACTTGCTGTGACTGCTTAAGGCTATATGTCTGATGCAACGGCATTGATTTACATGGTTAATCTGGCCTGCTGATCTCACTGCTTGGCCCCCTCATTGCTGCTTGCAGCTATATTTGGGGGCCAAGCAGCGAAGCTGCGAAGCCCCATTGTGTTTCTATGTTTTCTTATTATTATTATTATTATTATTACGCTTCCGTCATTGAAGTCAATGGCAGCCCATAGAACCGTCTGGTGAAAAATTCTGAAATTTGGCACACTGATTGGGGACATTCTCATGATTAATTTCACCAAGTTTCATACCGGCACCTTGAGCGCTCTAGCGCCACCAACAGGCCAAAGTTGGATGTGCGTTCACGCACGTAACTTTTGACCTGTTGATCCGATTGTCAAAAATTAGGTATTGTTAGAATCCTTGGACCAAGCCGAGTTCAACGCACCCTATGACGTCAATTTCCGCCATGATGGATTTTCCGCCATTTTGGATTTCATCAAAATGTCTTAAAACGTATCAGAGGTCACAAATTTTGTCCGATCGACACCAAACTTCACAGATATCATCTACAGACCATGCCTCATTAATGCACTGCTTTTTGTCTCCGGAACTAAAACCGTTCGTGCGTAACAGCCAATCGAAATTTGCGGCGAAGCCGCCAAACAGGAAGTGAGCTCATATCTCAGCAACCCATTGATCTATCATAACCAAACTTAGTCCATGGTCTCAGGACCCAATCAGGGGGACGCTCAACAAATTTGGTGACCTTTGACCTCTAGGGGGCGCTGTAATTAAGAAACATGCCTTTTGGCCTGTAGCAGCAGTTGTGCTTAGAATTGAAACCCACTAGTGGTGTCTGCTACTACTGTTGAAGGTCCTTAGGCCGACCCAAGCCAACTTGTGATGTCATCGTAATTGATTCGGCCGCCATATTGGATTAAATCAAAAACACAAAAAAGTTTTGGCAGGTCACACATTTCATCTGTCGCTCACCAAAATTGGCAGAGACCATCTTCAGACCATGCCTGATGAGTGCATTGCTTTCTGGAACAATTGACAGAAGCTTTGGCCTGTACCAGCCAATCAAAATTTGCGGCGAAGCCGCCAAACAGGAAGTGATTTCATATCTCAGTAACGCTTTCATGTATCAAAACCAAACTTAGTACATGTACCTCAGACCACATCGGGAGGACGCTCAAGAAATTTGGTGACATTTGACCTCTAGGGGGCTCCGTAATTGACAAAAATGCATTTTGGCCAGTAGTTGCTGATGCGCATTATTTTGCAATGGAAGTCAATGGCAGCCCATAGAACCGTCTGGTAAAAAGTTATACAATTTTGCACACTAATTGGGGACAGTCCAATAATTCATTTCACCAAGTTTCATGCCGGCACCTCAAGCGCTCTAGCGCCACCAGCAGGCCAAAGTTGGACTTGTGTTCACGGACATAACTTTTGACCTGTTGACTCGAATGGCAAAATGAGGTATCATTGGAATCCTTGGGCCAAGCCGAGTTCACACCCCCACACACCCTATGACGTCAATTTTTGACCTCTGTGTTCAAATCACAGCAAGTGTGATCATATCTCAGTCAATCTTTTATTTTTGATGTGAAACTGATGACCGCAAGTTCCATCTAGTTCATTCTAATGTGTGCGTGCAAGGGTGGGACGGGGTGGGATGGGCAGGGGCGGTTGCGGCGGTGGGCTGGCTGGGGGAGGGGGCGGCGACACTCAGCCCTGGTTCAGCCCCACAAAATCAGTTATGTTTTGATGTGAAACTTGACCTTGTAACTCAGCCAATCTTGGTTTGTATGGCATGGAACTTGCTGTGACTGCTTAAGGCTATATGTCTGATGCAACGGCATTGAGTTACATGGTTAATCTGGCCTGCTGATCTCACTGCTTGGCCCCCTCATTGCTGCTTGCAGCTATATTTATTATTATACCTTCTTCCGCCATGGAAGTCAATGGCAGCCCATAGAACCGTCTGGTGAAAAGTTGTGAAATTTGGCACACTGATTAGGGACAGTCCCATGATTAATGTCACCAAGTTTCATGATGGCACCTCAAGCGCTCTAGCGCCACCAACAGGCCAAAGTTGGACGTGCGTTCACGCATGTAACTTTTGACCTGTTGATCCGATTTTGAAAAACGAGGTATCGTTGGAATCCTTGGACCAAGCCGAGTTCAACGCACCCTATGACGTCATTTTCCGCCATGATGGATTTTCCGCCATTTTGGATTTCATCAAAATCACTTAAAACGTATCAGAGGTCACACATTTTGTCCGATCGACACCAAACTTCATAGATATCATCTACAGACCATGCCTCATTAATGCATTGCTTTTTGTCTTCGGAACTAAAACCGTTCGCACGTAACCGCCAATCGAAATTTGCGGCGAAGCCGCCAAACAGGAAGTGAGCTCATATCTCAGCAACCCATTGATCTATCATACCCAATCTTATCCCATGGACTCAGGACCCAATCCGGGGGACGCTCAAGAAATTTGGTGACCTTTGACCTCTAGGGGGCGCTGTAATTAAGAAACATGCCTTTTGGCCTGTAGCTGCAGTTGTGCTTAGAATTGAAACCCACGAGTGGTGTCTGGTACTACTGTTGAAGGTCCTTAGGCCGACCCAAGCCAACTTGTGATGTCATCGTAATTGATTCGGCCGCCATATTGGATTAAATCAAAAACACAAAAAAGTTTTGGCAGGTCACAAATTTCATCTGTTCCTCACCAAAATTGGCAGAGACCATCTTCAGACCATGCCTGATGAGTGCATTGCTTTCTGGAACAATTGACAGAAGCTTTGGCCTGTACCAGCCAATCAAAATTTGCGGCGAAGCCGCCAAACAGGAAGTGATTTCATATCTCAGCAACGCTTTCATGTATCAAAACCAAACTTAGTACATGTACCTCAGACCACATCGGGAGGACGCTCAAGAAATTTGGTGACATTTGACCTCTAGGGGGCACCGTAATTGACAAAAATGCATTTTGGTCAGTAGTTGCTGATGCGCATTATTTTGCAATGGAAGTCAATGGCAGCCCATAGAACCGTCTGGTAAAAAGTTATACAATTTTGCACACTAATTGGGGACAGTCCAATAATTCATTTCACCAAGTTTCATGCCGGCACCTCAAGCGCTCTAGCGCCACCAACAGGCCAAAGTTGGACTTGTGTTCACGGACGTAACTTTTGACCTGTTGACCCGAATGGCAAAATGAGGTATCATTGGAATCCTTGGGCCAAGCCGAGTTCAACACACCCTATGACGTCAATTGTTGACCTCTATGTTTAAATCACAGCAAGTGTGATCATATCTCAGTCAATCTTTTATTTTTGATGTGAAACTGATGACAGCGAGTTCCATCCAGTTAATTCTAATGCGTGCGTGCAAGGGTGGGGTGGGGTGGGACGGGCAGGGGCGGTTGCGGCGGTGGGCTGGCTGGGTGAGGGGGCGGCGACACTCAGCCCTGGTTCAGCCACACAAAATCAGTTATGTTTTGATGTGAAACTTGACCTTGTAACTCAGCCAATCTTGGGTTGTTTGACATGGAACTTGTTGTGACTGCTTAATGCTATATGCCTGATGCCACGGCATTGAGTTGCATGGCAAATCTGGACTTCTGGACTGCTGAACTGCCTGCTTGGCCCCCTCATTGCTGCTTGCAGCTATATTTGGGGGCCAAGCAGCGAAGCTGCGAAGGCACCCATTGTGTTTGTTAGTTTTCTTATTATTATTATTACGCTTCCGTCATTGAAGTCAATGGCAGCCCATAGAACCGTCTGGTGAAAAGTTGTGAAATTTGGCACACTGATTAGGGACAGTCCCATGATTAATGTCACCAAGTTTCATGATGGCACCTCAAGCACTCTAGCGCCACCAACAGGACAAAGTTAGACGTGCATTCACATACGTAACTTTTGACGCGTATGGCCGATTGTCAAAAATGAGGTATCGTTGGAATCCTTGGACCAAGCCGAGTTCAACGCACCCTATGACGTCATTTTCCGCCATGATGGATTTTCTGCCATATTGGATTTTAGTGAAAGTGAAACTAATCTTTCACAGGTCACAAATTTTGTCCGATCGTCACCAAAATTGACACATATGATCTTCAGACCATGCCTCATTAATGCATTGCTTTTTGTCTTCGGAACTAAAACCGTTTGCTCGTAACAGCCAATCGAAATTTGCGGCGAAGCCGCCAAACAGGAAGTGAGCTCATATCTCAGCAACCCATTCATCTATCATAACCAAACTTAGTATATGGACTCAGGACCCCATCAGGGGGAAGCTCAAGAAATTTGGTGACCTTTGACCTCTAGGGGGCGCTGTAATTAAGAAACATGCCTTTTGGCCTGTAGCTGCTGTTGTGCTTAGATTTAAAATGCACTAGTGGTGTCTGATAATACTGTTGGAGGTCCTTAGGCCGACACAAGCCAACTTGTGATGTCATCGTATTTTATTCGGCCGCCATATTGAATTTAATCAAAAACACGTACAAGTTTTCGCAGGTCACAAATTCCATCTGTTCTTCACCAAAATTGGTAGAGACCATCTTCAGACCATGCCTGATGAGTGCATTGCTTTCTGGAACAATTGACAGAAGCATTGACCTGTACCAGCCAATCGAAATTTGCGGCGAAGCCGCCAAACAGGAAGTGATTTCATATCTCAGAAACGCTTTCATGTATCAAAACCAAATTTAGTACATGTACCTCAGACCCCATCGGGAGGACGCTCAAGAAATTTGGTGACATTTGACCTCTAGGGGGCACCGTAATTGACAAAAATGCATTTTGGCCAGTAGTTGCTGATGCGCATTATTTTGCAATGGAAGTCAATGGCAGCCCATAGAACCATCTGGTGAAAAGTTGTGAAGTTTGGCACACTGATTAGGGACAGTCCCATGATTAATGTCACCAAGTTTCATGAATGCACCTAGAGCACTCTAGCGCCACCAACAGGCCAAAGTTGGACGTGCGTTCACGCACGTAACTTTTGACCCGTATGGCCGATTGTCAAAAATGAGGTATCGTTGGAATCCTTGGACCAAGCCGAGTTCAAAGCACCCTATGACGTTATTTTCCGCCATGATGGATTTTCCGCCATTTTGGATTTAATCAAAAACACTAAAAAGTTTTCACAGGTCACAAATTTTGTCTAATCGACACCAAACCTGACACACATGATCTTCAGAACAAGCCTCACAAAAGATACTCCTTTTCATCTTCGGAACTAAAACCGTTTGCCCGTAACAGCCAATCAAATTTGTGGCGAAGCCGCCAAACAGGAAGTGAGCTCATATCTCAGCAACCAATTAATCTATCATAACCAAACTTTGTACGTGGACTCAGGACCCAATCAGGGGGACGCTCAAGAAATCTGGTGACCTTTGACCTCTAGGGGGCGCTGTAATTTAGAAACATGCCTTTTGGCCTGTAGCTGCTGTTGTGCTAAGAATTAAAACACACTAGTGGTGTCTGGTAATACTGTTGGAGGTCCTTAGGCCGACCCAAGCCAACTTGTGATGTCATCGTAATTGATTCGGCCGCCATATTGGATTTAATCAAAAACACGTACAAGTTTTTGCAAGTCACAAATTTTAGCGGATCCTCACCAAAATTGACAGAGACCATCTTCAGCCCATGCCTTATTAGTGCATTGCTTTCTGGAACAATTGACCGAAGCATTCGGCTGTAACAGCTAATCGAAATTTGCGGCGAAGCCGCCAAACAGGAAGTGAGCTCATATCTCAGCAACCCTGCCATGTATCATAACCAAACTTACTACAAAGGTTCAGGACCCCATTAGGAGGACGCTCAAAAAATGTGTTGACCTTTGACCTGTAGGGGGTGCTGCAATTAGCAATATTGCATTTTGATCTGTAGTTGCGATGTGTTTTATCGATCATTTATTTTTGGATGTGAAACAGATGACAACATATTCCATCCAGTTCATTCTAATGCGTGCGTGGTGTGGTAGGGCGGGGCGGGACGGGACGGGGTGGGACGGGCAGGGGTGATTAGGTGGGGGGGCTGGCTGGCGGAGGCGGTGGCAATACTCAGCCCTGTTTCAGCCCTACAAAATCAGTTATGTTTGATGTGACACTTGTTGAAAGTGTTGATCGCGACTGTCTGCTGAGTTCTATCTTGTCGCCGTGGCTACTCCGGCCTATACTGCTTGGCCCCCTCATTGCTGCTTGCAGCTATATTTATTGGGGGCCAAGCAGCGAAGCTGCGAGGCAACCATTGTGTTTGTTAGTTTTCTTATTATTATTATTATTCCGCCATGGAAGTCTATGGCAGCCCATAGAACCGTCTGGCAAAAAGTTGTGAAATTTGGCACACTGATTGGAGACAGTCCAATGATTCATGTCACCAAGTTTCATGTCGGCACCTCCCGCGCTCTAGCGCCACCAACAGGCCAAAGTTGGACTTGCGTTCACGCACGTAACTTCTGACCCGTTGACCCGATTGTCAAAAATGAGGTACCGTTGGAATCCTTGGACCAAGCCGAGTTCAACGCACCCTATGACGTCATTTTCCGCCATGATGGATTTTCCGCCATTTTGGATTTCATCAAAATCACTTAAAACGTATCAGAGGTCACACATTTTGTCCGATCGACACCAAACTTCATAGATATCATCTACAGACCATGCCTCATTAATGCATTGCTTTTTGTCTTCGGAACTAAAACCGTTCGCGCGTAACAGCCAATCGAAATTTGCGGCGAAGCCGCCAAACAGGAAGTGAGCTCATATCTCAGCAACCCATTGATCTATCATAACCAAACTTAGTCCATGGACTCAGGACCCAATCAGGGGGACGCTCAAGAAATCTGGTGACCTTTGACCTCTAGGGGGCGCTGTAATTAAGAAACATGCCTTTTGGCCTGTAGCTGCAGTTGTGTTTAGAATTAAAATGCACTAGTGGTGTCTGTTAATACTGTTGGAGGTCCTTAGGCCGACCCAAGCCAACTTGTGATGTCATCGTAATTGATTCGGCCGCCATATTGGATTTAATCAAAAACACGTACAAGTTTTCGCAGGTCACAAATTTCATCTGTTCTTCACCAAAATTGGTAGAGACCATCTTCAGACCATGCCTGATGAGTGCATTGCTTTCTGGAACAATTGACAGAAGCATTGACCTGTACCAGCCAATCGAAATCTGCGGCGAAGCCGCCAAACAGGATGTGATTTCATATCTCAGCAACGCTTTCATGTATCAAAACCAAATTTAGTACATGTACCTCAGACCCCATCGGGATGACGCTCAAGAAATTTGGTGACATTTGACCTCTAGGGGGCACCGTAATTGACAAAAATGCATTTTGGCCAGTAGTTGCTGATGCGCATTATTTTGCAATGGAAGTCAATGGCAGCCCACAGAACCGTCTGGTAAAAAGTTATACAATTTTGCACACTAATTGGGGACAGTCCAATAATTCATTTCACCAAGTTTCATGCCGGCACCTCAAGCGCTCTAGCGCCACCAACAGGCCAAAGTTGGACTTGTGTTCACGGACGTAACTTTTGACCTGTTGACCCGAATGGCAAAATGAGGTATCATTGGAATCCTTGGGCCAAGCCGAGTTCAACACACCCTATGACGTCAATTGTTGACCTCTATGTTTAAATCACAGCAAGTGTGATCATATCTCAGTCAATCTTTTATTTTTGATGTGAAACTGATGACAGCGAGTTCCATCCAGTTAATTCTAATGCGTGCGTGCAAGGGTGGGGCGGGGTGGGACGGGCAGGGGCGGTTGCGGCGGTGGGCTGGCTGGGTGAGGGGGCGGCGACACTCAGCCCTGGTTCAGCCACACAAAATCAGTTATGTTTTGATGTGCAACTTCACCTTGTAACTCAGCCAATATTGGGTTGTTTGACATGGAACTTGTTGTGACTGCTTAATGCTATATGCCTGATGCCACGGCATTGAGTTGCATGGCAAATCTGGACTTCTGGACTGCTGAACTGCCTGCTTGGCCCCCTCATTGCTGCTTGCAGCTATATTTGGGGGCCAAGCAGCGAAGCTGCGAGGCAACCATTGTGTTTCTATTTGTTCTTATTATTGGGGGCCAAGCAGCGAAGCTGCGAGGCAACCATTGTGTTTCTATTTGTTCTTATTATTATTATTATTATTATTCCGCCATTGAAGTCAATGGCAGCCCATAGAACCGTCTGGTGAAAAGTTGTGAAATTTGGCACACTGATTAGGGATAGTCCCATAATTAATTTCACCAAGTTTCATACCGGCACCTTGAGCGCTCTAGCGCCACCAACAGGCCAAAGTTGGACTTGCGTTCACGCACGTAACTTCTGACCTGTTGACCCGATTGTCAAAAATGAGGTATCGTTGGAATCCTTGGACCAAGCCGAGTTCAACGCACCCTATGACGTCATTTTCCGCCATGATGGATTTTCCGCCATATTGGATTTTAGTGAAAGTGAAACTAAAACTTCACAGGCCACAAATTTTGTCCGATCGTCACCAAACTTGACACACATGCTCTTCAGACCAAGCCGCACAAAAGTTATTCTTTTTCGTCTTCGGAACTAAAACCGTTCGCGCGTAACAGCCAATCGAAATTTGCGGCGAAGCCGCCAAACAGGAAGTGAGCTCATATCTCAGCAACCCATTGATCTATCATAACCAAACTAAGTCCATGGACTCAGGACCCAATCAGGGGGACGCTCAAGAAATTTGGTGACCTTTGACCTCTAGGGGGCGCTGTAATTAAGAAACATGCCTTTTGGCCTGTAGCTGCAGTTGTGCTTAGAATTGAAACCCACTAGTGGTGTCTGGTACTACTGTTGAAGGTCCTTAGGCCGACCCAAGCCGACTTGTGATGTCATCGTAATTGATTCGGCCGCCATATTGGATTTAATCAAAAACACGTACACGTTTTTGCAGGTCACAAATTTCAGCGGATCCTCACCAAAATTGGCAGAGACCATCTACAGACCATGCCTGATGAGTGCATTGCTTTCTGGAACAATTGACAGAGGCATTGGCCTGTACCAGCCAATCGAAATTTGCGGCGAAGCCGCCAAACAGGAAGTGATGTCATATCTCAGCAACGCTTTCATGTATCAAAACCAAACTTAGTACATGTACCTTAGACCACATCGGGAGGATGCTCAAGAAATTTGGTGACATTTGACCTCTAGGGGGCTCCGTAATTGACAAAAATGCATTTTGGTCAGTAGTTGCTGATGCGCATTATTTTGCAATGGAAGTCAATGGCAGCCCATAGAACCGTCTGGTAAAAAGTTATACAATTTTGCACACTAATTGGGGACAGTCCAATAATTCATTTCACCAAGTTTCATGCCGGCACCTCAAGCGCTCTAGCGCCACCAACAGGCCAAAGTTGGACTTGTGTTTACGGACGTAACTTTTGACCTGTTGACCCGAATGGCAAAATGAGGTATCATTGGAATCCTTGGGCCAAGCCGAGTTCAACACACCCTATGACGTCAATTGTTGACCTCTATGTTTAAATCACAGCAAGTGTGATCATATCTCAGTCAATCTTTTATTTTTGATGTGAAACTGATGACAGCGAGTTCCATCTAGTTCATTCTAATGTGTGCGTGCAAGGGTGGGACGGGGTGGGATGGGCAGGGGCGGTTGCGGCGGTGGGCTGGCTGGGGGAGGGGGCGGCGACACTCAGCCCTGGTTCAGCACCACAAAATCAGTTATGTTTTGATGTGAAACTTGACCTTGTAACTCAGCCAATCTTGGGTTGTATGGCATGGAACTTGCTGTGACTGCTTAAGGCTATATGTCTGATGCAACGGCATTGACTTACATGGCAAATCTGGCCTGCTGATCTCACTGCTTGGCCCCCTCATTGCTGCTTGCAGCTATATTTATTATTATTATTATTCCGCCATTGAAGTCAATGGCAGCCCATAGAACCGTCTGGTGAAAAGTTGTGAAATTTGGCACACTGATTAGGGATAGTCCCATAATTAATTTCACCAAGTTTCATACCGGCACCTTGAGCGCTCTAGCGCCACCAACAGGCCAAAGTTGGACTTGCGTTCACGCACGTAACTTCTGACCTGTTGACCCGATTGTCAAAAATGAGGTATCGTTGGAATCCTTGGACCAAGCCGAGTTCAACGCACCCTATGACGTCATTTTCCGCCATGATGGATTTTCCGCCATATTGGATTTTAGTGAAAGTGAAACTAAAACTTCACAGGTCACAAATTTTGTCCGATCGTCACCAAACTTGACACACATGCTCTTCAGACCAAGCCGCACAAAAGTTATTCTTTTTCGTCTTCGGAACTAAAACCGTTCGCGCGTAACAGCCAATCGAAATTTGCGGCGAAGCCGCCAAACAGGAAGTGAGCTCATATCTCAGCAACCCATTGATCTATCATAACCAAACTAAGTCCATGGACTCAGGACCCAATCAGGGGGACACTCAAGAAATTTGGTGACCTTTGACCTCTAGGGGGCGCTGTAATTAAGAAACATGCCTTTTGGCCTGTAGCTGCAGTTGTGCTTAGAATTGAAACCCACTAGTGGTGTCTGGTACTACTGTTGAAGGTCCTTAGGCCGACCCAAGCCAACTTGTGATGTCATCGTAATTGATTCGGCCGCCATATTGGATTTAATCAAAAACACGTACACGTTTTTGCAGGTCACAAATTTCAGCGGATCCTCACCAAAATTGGCAGAGACCATCTACAGACCATGCCTGATGAGTGCATTACTTTCTGGAACAATTGACAGAGGCATTGGCCTGTACCAGCCAATCAAAATTTGCGGCGAAGCCGCCAAACAGGAAGTGATGTCATATCTCATCAACACTTTCATGTATCAAAACCAAACTTAGTACATGTACCTCAGACCACATCGGGAGGATGCTCAAGAAATTTGGTGACATTTGACCTCTAGGGGGCTCCGTAATTGACAAAAATGCATTTTGGCCAGTAGTTGCTGATGCGCATTATTTTGCAATGGAAGTCAATGGCAGCCCATAGAACCGTCTGGTAAAAAGTTATACAATTTTGCACACTAATTGGGGACAGTCCAATAATTCATTTCACCAAGTTTCATGCCGGCACCTCAAGCGCTCTAGCGCCACCAACAGGCCAAAGTTGGACTTGTGTTTACGGACGTAACTTTTGACATGTTGACCCGAATGGCAAAATGAGGTATCATTGGAATCCTTGGGCCAAGCCGAGTTCACACCCCCACACACCCTATGACGTCAATTTTTGACCTCTGTGTTTAAATCACAGCAAGTGTGATCATATCTCAGTCAATCTTTTATTTTTGATGTGAAACTGATGACAGCAAGTTCCATCTAGTTCATTCTAATGTGTGCGTGCAAGGGTGGGACGGGGTGGGATGGGCAGGGGCGGTTGCGGCGGTGGGCTGGCAGGGGGAGGGGGCGGCGACACTCAGCCCTGGTTCAGCCCCACAAAATCAGTTATGTTTTGATGTGAAACTTGACCTTGTAAGTCAGCCAATCTTGGGTTGTATGGCATGGAACTTGCTGTGACTGCTTAAGGCTATATGTCTGATGCAACAGCATTGACTTACATGGCAAATCTGGCCTGCTGATCTCACTGCTTGGCCCCCTCATTGCTGCTTGCAGCTATATTTATTATTATTATTCCTCTGCCATTGAAGTCAATGGCAGCCCATAGAACCGTCTGGCAAAAAGTTCTGAAATTTGGCACAGTGATTGTAGACAGTCCAATGATTAATTTCACCAAGTTTCATGTCGGCACCTCTAGCGCTCTAGCGCCACCAACAGGTCAAAGTTGGACTTGCGTTCATGCACGTAACTTCTGACCCGTTGACCCGATTGTCAAAAATAAGGTATCGCTGGAATCCTTGGACGAAGCTGAGTTCAACGCACCCTATGACGTCAATTTCCGCCATGATGGATTTTCCGCCATTTTGGATTTCATCAAAAACACTAAAAAGTCTTCACAGGTCACAAATTTTGTCCGATCGACACCAAACCTGACACACTTCATCTTCAGACCAAGCCTCACAAAAGTTATTCCTTTTCGTCTTCGAAACTCAAACCGTTCGCCCGTAACAGCCAATCGAAATATGCGGCGAAGCCGCCAAACAGGAAGTGAGCTCATATCTCAGCAACCCAATCATCTATCATAACCAAACTTAGTACATGGACTCAGGACCCAATCAGGGGGACGCTGAAGAAATCTGGTGACCTTTGACCTCTAGGGGGCGCTATAATTAAGAAACATGCCTTTTGGCCTGTAGCTGCTGTTGTGCTTAGAATTAAAACGCACTACTGGTGTCTGTTAATACTGTTGGAGGTCCTTAGGCCGACCCAAGCCAATTTGTGATGTCATCATAAATGATTCGGCCGCCATATTGGATTTAATCAAAAACACATAAAAATTTTCGCAGGTCACAAATTTCAGCGGATCCTCACCAAAATTGGCAGAGATCATCTTCAGACCATTCCTTATCAGTGCTTTGCTTTCTGCAACAATTGCCAGAAGCATTCGGCTGTAACAGCCAATCGAAACTTGCGGCGAAGCCGCCAAACAGGAAGTGAGCTCATATCTCAGCAACCCTTGCATGTATCAAAGCCAAACTTGGTGCATGGACTCAGGACCCAATCAGGGGGACGCTCAAGAAATCTGGTGACCTTTGACCTCAAGGGGGCGCTGTAATTAAGAAACATGCCTTTTGGCCTGTAGCTGCTGTTGTGCTTAGAATTAAAATGCAATAGTGGTGTCTGTTAATACTGTTGGAGGTCCTTAGGCCGATCAAGGCCAACTTGTGATGTCATCTTAATTGATTCGGCCGCCATATTGGATTTAATCAAAAACATCAAAAAGTTTTCACAGGTCGCAAATTTCACCTAATTTTCACCACCATTGGCACAGATCATCTTCAGACCATAACCTATGAATATCTTGCTCTCTTGAACAATTGACAAAAGCATTCGCCCGTAACCGCCAATCGAAATTGGTGGCGAAGCCGCCAAACAGGAAGTGAGCGCATATCTCAGCAACCCTGCCATGTATCATAACCAAACTTACTACATATATTCATGACCCCATTAGGAGGACGCTCAAAAACTTTGGTGACCTTTGACCTGTAGGGGGTGCTGCAATTAGCAATATTGCATTTTCATCTGTAGTTGCTGATGTGTTTTATCAATCTTTTATTTTTTGATGTGAAACTGATGACAACATGTTCCATCCAGTTCATTCTAATGCGTGCGTGGAAGGGCGGTGCGGGACGGGGTGGAACGGGCAGGGCTGATTAGGTGGGGGGGCTGGCTGGCGGAGGCGGTGGCAATACTCAGCCCTGTTTCAGCCCTACAAAGTCAGTTATGTTTTGATGTGACACTTGTTGAAAGTGTTGATCGCGGGTGTCTGCTGAGTTCTATCTTGTCGCCGTGGCTACTCCGGCCTATACTGCTTGGCCCCCTCATTGCTGCTTGCAGCTATATTTGGGGGCCAAGCAGCGAAGCTGCGAAGGCACCCATTGTTTTTCTATCTTTTCTTATTATTATGCAACTTTCTTCCGCCATGGAAGTCAATGGCAGCCCATAGAACCGTCTGGTAAAAAGTTGTGAAATTTGGCACACTGATTAGGGACAGTCCCATGATTAATGTCACCAAGTTTCATGATGGCACCTCAAGCACTCTAGCGCCACCAACAGGCCAAAGTTGGACGTGCGTTCACGCAAGTAACTTTTGACCCGTTTGTCCGATTGTCAAAAATGAGGTATCGTTGGAATCCTTGGACCAAGCCGAGTTCAACGCACCCTATGACGTCATTTTCCGCCATGATGGATTTTCCGCCATATTGGATTTTATCGAAAGTGAAACTAAAGTTTCACGCCTCACATAGTTTGTCCGATCGTCACCAAACTTGACACACATGATCTTCAGACCATGCCTCATTAATGCATTGTTTTTTGTCTTCGGAACTAAAACCGTTCGCGCGTAACAGCCAATCGAAGTTTGCGGCGAAGCCGCCAAACAGGAAGTGAGCTCATATCTCAGCAACCCATTCATCTGTCATAACCAAACTTAGTACATGTACTCAGGACCCAATCAGGGGGACGCTCAAGAAATCTGGTGACCTTTGACCTCTAGGGGGCGCTGTAATTAAGAAACATGCCTTTTGGCCTGTAGCTGCAGTTGTGTTTAGAATTAAAATGCACTAGTGGTGTTTTTTAATACTGTTGGAGGTCCTTAGGCCGACCCAAGCCAACTTGTGATGTCATCGTAATTGATTCGGCCGCCATATTGGATTTAATCAAAAACACGTACAAGTTTTCGCAGGTCACAAATTTCATCTGTTCTTCACCAAAATTGGTAGAGACCATCTTCAGACCATGCCTGATGAGTGCATTGCTTTCTGGAACAATTGACAGAAGCATTGACCTGTACCAGCCAATCGAAATTTGCGGCGAAGCCGCCAAACAGGAAGTGATTTCATATCTCAGCAACGCTTTCATGTATCAAAACCAAATTTAGTACATGTACCTCAGACCCCATCGGGAGGACGCTCAAGAAATTTGGTGACATTTGACCTCTAGGGGGCACCGTAATTGACAAAAATGCATTTTGGCCAGTAGTTGCTGATGCGCATTATTTTGCAATGGAAGTCAATGGCAGCCCATAGAACCGTCTGGTAAAAAGTTATAAAATTTTGCACACGAATTGGGGACAGTCCAATAATTCATTTCACCAAGTTTCATGCCGGCACCTCAAGCGCTCTAGCGCCACCAACAGGCCAAAGTTGGACTTGTGTTTACGGACGTAACTTTTGACCTGTTGACCCGAATGGCAAAATGAGGTATCATTGGAATCCTTGGGCCAAGCCGAGTTCAACACACCCTATGACGTCAATTGTTGACCTCTGTGTTTAAATCACAGCAAGTGTGATCATATCTCAGTCAATCTTTTATTTTTGATGTGAAACTGATGACAGCGAGTTCCATCCAGTTAATTCTAATGCGTGCGTGCAAGGGTGGGGCGGGGTGGGATGGGCAGGGGCGGTTGCGGCGGTGGGCTGGCTGGGGGAGGGGGCGGCGACACTCAGCCCTGGTTCAGCCCCACAAAATCAGTTATGTTTTGATGTGAAACTTGACCTTGTAACTCAGCCAATCTTGGGTTGCATGGCATGGAACTTGCTGTGACTGCTTAAGGCTATATGTCTGATGCAACAACATTGACTTACATGACAAATCTGGCCTGCTGATCTCTCTGCTTGGCCCCCTCATTGCTGCTTGCAGCTATATTTGGGGGCCAAGCAGCGAAGCTGCAGGGCAACCCATAGTGATTCTATGTTTTCTTCCCTATTATTATTATTACGCTTCCGCCATGGGAGTCTATGGCAGCCCATAGAACCGTATGGTAAAAAGTTGTGAAATTTGGCACACCGATTGGGGACAGGCCCATGATTAATTTCACCAAGTTTCATGCCGGCACCTCCCGCGCTCTAGCGCCACCAACAGGCCAAAGTTGGACGTGCGTTCACGTACGTAACTTTTGACCTGTTGATCCGATTTTGAAAAATGAGGTACCGTTGGAATCCTTGGACCAAGCCGAGTTCAACGCACCCTATGACGTCATTTTCCGCCATGATGGATTTTCCGCCATTTTGGATTTCATCAAAATCACTTAAAACGTATCAGAGGTCAAACATTTTGTCCGATCGACACCAAACTTCATAGATATCATCTACAGACCATGCCTCATTAATGCATTGCTTTTTGTCTTCGGAACTAAAACCGTTCGCGCGGAACAGCCAATCGAAATTTGCGGCGAAGCCGCCAAACAGGAAGTGAGCTCATATCTCAGCAACCCTTGCAGTTATGAAAACCAAACTTGGTAGGTAGACTTACGACCCCATCAGGAGAACACTTAAGAAATTTGGTGACCTTTGACCTCTAGGGGGCGCTGTAATTAAGAAACATGCTTTTTGGCCTGTAGCTGCAGTTGTGCTTAGAATTAAAACGCACTAGTGGTGTCTGGTAATACTGTTGGAGGTCCTTAGGCCGACCCAAGCCAACTTGTGATGTCATCGTAATTGATTCGGCCGCCATATTGGATTTAATCAAAAACATGTACAAGTTTTCGCAGGTCACAAATTTCATCTGTTCTTCACCAAAATTGGCAGAGACCATCTTCAGACCATGCCTGATGAGTGCATTGCTTTCTGGAACAATTGACAAAAGCATTGACCTGTACCAGCCAATCGAAACTTGCGGCGAAGCCGCCAAACAGGAAGTGATTTCATATCTCAGCAACGCTTTCATGTATCAAAACCAAATTTAGTACATGTACCTCAGACCCCATCGGGAGGACGCTCAAGAAATTTGGTGACATTTGACCTCTAAGGGGCACCGTAATTGACAAAAATGCATTTTGGCCAGTAGTTGCTGATGCGCATTATTTTGCAATGGAAGTCAATGGCAGCCCATAGAACCGTCTGGTAAAAAGTTATAAAATTTTGCACACTAATTGGGGACAGTCCACTAATTCATTTCACCAAGTTTCATGCCGGCACCTCAAGCGCTCTAGCGCCACCAACAGGCCAAAGTTGGACTTGTGTTCACGGACATAACTTTTGACCTGTTGACCCGAATGGCAAAATGAGGTATCATTGGAATCCTTGGGCCAAGCCGAGTTCAACACACCCTATGACGTCAATTTTTGACCTCTGTGTTTAAATCACAGCAAGTGTGATCATATCTCAGTCAATCTTTTATTTTTGATGTGAAACTGATGACAGCAAGTTCCATCTAGTTCATTCTAATGTGTGCGTGCAAGGGTGGGACGGGATGGGATGGGCAGGGGCGGTTGCGGCGGTGGGCTGGCTGGGGGAGGGGGCGGCGACACTCAGCCCTGGTTCAGCCCCACAAAATCAGTTATGTTTTGATGTGAAACTTGACCTTGTAACTCAGCCAATCTTGGGTTGTATGGCATGGAACTTGCTGTGACTGCTTAAGGCTATATGTCTGATGCAACGGCATTGACTTACATGGTTAATCTGGCCTGCTGAATTAACTGCTTGGCCCCCTCATTGCTGCTTGCAGCTATATTTGGGGGCCAAGCAGCGAAGCTGCGAAGGCACCCATTGTGTTTCTAGCTTTTCTTATTATTATTATACCTTCTTCCGCCATGGAAGTCAATGGCAGCCCATAGAACCGTCTGGTGAAAAGTTGTGAAATTTGGCACACTGATTAGGGACAGTCCCATGATTAATGTCACCAAGTTTCATGATGGCACCTCAAGCGCTCTAGCGCCACCAACAGGCCAAAGTTGGACGTGCGTTCACGCATGTAACTTTTGACCTGTTGATCCGATTTTGAAAAACGAGGTATCGTTGGAATCCTTGGACCAAGCCGAGTTCAACGCACCCTATGACGTCATTTTCCGCCATGATGGATTTTCCGCCATTTTGGATTTCATCAAAATCACTTAAAACGTATCAGAGGTCACACATTTTGTCCGATCGACACCAAACTTCATAGATATCATCTACAGACCATGCCTCATTAATGCATTGCTTTTTGTCTTCGGAACTAAAACCGTTCGCGCGTAACCGCCAATCGAAATTTGCGGCGAAGCCGCCAAACAGGAAGTGAGCTCATATCTCAGCAACCCATTGATCTATCATACCCAATCTTATCCCATGGACTCAGGACCCAATCCGGGGGACGCTCAAGAAATTTGGTGACCTTTGACCTCTAGGGGCCGCTGTAATTAAGAAACATGCCTTTTGGCCTGTAGCTGCAGTTGTGCTTAGAATTGAAACCCACTAGTGGTGTCTGGTACTACTGTTGAAGGTCCTTAGGCCGACCCAAGCCAACTTGTGATGTCATCGTAATTGATTCGGCCGCCATATTGGATTAAATCAAAAACACAAAAAAGTTTTGGCAGGTCACAAATTTCATCTGTTCCTCACCAAAATTGGCAGAGACCATCTTCAGACGATGCCTGATGAGTGCATTGCTTTCTGGAACAATTGACAGAAGCTTTGGCCTGTACCAGCCAATCAAAATTTGCGGCGAAGCCGCCAAACAGGAAGTGATTTCATATCTCAGCAACGCTTTCATGTATCAAAACCAAACTTAGTACATGTACCTCAGACCACATCGGGAGGACGCTCAAGAAATTTGGTGACATTTGACCTCTAGGGGGCACCGTAATTGACAAAAATGCATTTTGGCCAGTAGTTGCTGATGCGCATTATTTTGCAATGGAAGTCAATGGCAGCCCATAGAACCGTCTGGTAAAAAGTTATACAATTTTGCACACTAATTGGGGACAGTCCAATAATTCATTTCACCAAGTTTCATGCCGGCACCTCAAGCGCTCTAGCGCCACCAACAGGCCAAAGTTGGACTTGTGTTTACGGACGTATCTTTTGACCTGTTGACCCGAATGGCAAAATGAGGCATCATTGGAATCCTTGGGCCAAGCCGAGTTCAACACACCCTATGACGTCAATTGTTGACCTCTATGTTTAAATCACAGCAAGTGTGATCATATCTCAGTCAATCTTTTATTTTTGATGTGAAACTGATGACCGCAAGTTCCATCTAGTTCATTCTAATGTGTGCGTGCAAGGGTGGGACGGGGTGGGATGGGCAGAGGCGGTTGCGGCGGTGGGCTGGCTGGGGGAGGGGGCGGCGACACTCAGCCCTGGTTCAGCCCCACAAAATCAGTTATGTTTTGATGTGAAACTTGACCTTGTAACTCAGCCAATCTTGGGTTGTATGGCATGGAACTTGCTGTGACTGCTTAAGGCTATATGTCTGATGCAACGGCATTGACTTACATGGTTAATCTGGCCTGCTGAACTCACTGCTTGGCCCCCTCATTGCTGCTTGCAGCTATATTTGGGGGCCAAGCAGCGAAGCTGCGAGGCAACCATTGTGTTTGTTAGTTTTCTTATTATTATTATTATTCCGCCATGGAAGTCTATGGCAGCCCATAGAACCGTCTGGCAAAAAGTTGTGAAATTTGGCACACTGATTGGAGACAGTCCAATGATTCATGTCACCAAGTTTCATGTCGGCACCTCCCGCGCTCTAGCGCCACCAACAGGCCAAAGTTGGACTTGCGTTCACGCACGTAACTTCTGACCCGTTGACCCGATTGTCAAAAATGAGGTACCGTTGGAATCCTTGGACCAAGCCGAGTTCAACGCACCCTATGACGTCATTTTCCGCCATGATGGATTTTCCGCCATTTTGGATTTCATCAAAATCACTTAAAACGTATCAGAGGTCACACATTTTGTCCGATCGACACCAAACTTCATAGATATCATCTACAGACCATGCCTCATTAATGCATTGCTTTTTGTCTTCGGAACTAAAACCGTTCGCGCGTAACAGCCAATCGAAATTTGCGGCGAAGCCGCCAAACAGGAAGTGAGCTCATATCTCAGCAACCCATTGATCTATCATAACCAAACTTAGTCCATGGACTCAGGACCCAATCAGGGGGACACTCAAGAAATTTGGTGACCTTTGACCTCTAGGGGGCGCTGTAATTAAGAAACATGCCTTTTGGCCTGTAGCTGCAGTTGTGTTTAGAATTAAAATGCACTAGTGGTGTCTGTTAATACTGTTGGAGGTCCTTAGGCCGACCCAAGCCAACTTGTGATGTCATCGTAATTGATTCGGCCGCCATATTGGATTTAATCAAAAACACGTACAAGTTTTCGCAGGTCACAAATTTCATCTGTTCTTCACCAAAATTGGTAGAGACTATCTTCAGACCATGCCTGATGAGTGCATTGCTTTCTGGAACAATTGACAGAAGCATTGACCTGTACCAGCCAATCGAAATTTGCGGCGAAGCCGCCAAACAGGAATTGATTTCATATCTCAGCAACGCTTTCATGTATCAAAAACAAATTTAGTACATGTACCTCAGACCCCATCGGGATGACGCTCAAGACATTTGGTGACATTTGACCTCTAGGGGGCACCGTAATTGACAAAAATGCATTTTGGCCAGTAGTTGCTGATGCGCATTATTTTGCAATGGAAGTCAATGGCAGCCCATAGAACCGTCTGGTAAAAAGTTATACAATTTTGCACACTAATTGGGGACAGTCCAATAATTCATTTCACCAAGTTTCATGCCGGCACCTCAAGCGCTCTAGCGCCACCAACAGGCCAAAGTTGGACTTGTGTTTACGGACGTAACTTTTGACCTGTTGACCCGAATGGCAAAATGAGGTATCATTGGAATCCTTGGGCCAAGCCGAGGTCAACACACCCTATGACGTCAATTGTTGACCTCTATGTTTAAATCACAGCAAGTGTGATCATATCTCAGTCAATCTTTTATTTTTGATGTGAAACTGATGACAGCAAGTTCCATCTACTGTAGTTCATTCTAATGTGTGCGTGCAAGGGTGGGACTGGGTGGGATGGGCAGGGGCGGTTGCGGCGGTGGGCTGGCTGGGGGAGGGGGCGGCGACACTCAGCCCTGGTTCAGCCCCACAAAATCAGTTATGTTTTGATGTGAAACTTGACCTTGTAACTCAGCCAATCTTGGGTTGTATGGCATGGAACTTGCTGTGACTGCTTAAGGCTATATGTCTGATGCAACGGCATTGACTTACATGGTTAATCTGGCCTGCTGATCTCACTGCTTGGCCCCCTCATTGCTGCTTGCAGCTATATTTATTATTATTATTTAACATCTTTCTTCCGCCATGGGAGTCTATGGCAGCCCATAGAACCGTCTGGTAAAAAGTTGTGAAATTTGGCACACCGATTGGGGACAGGCCCATGATTAATTTCACCAAGTTTCATGTCGGCTCCTCGAGGGCTCTAGCGCCACCAATAGGCCAAAGTTGGACGTGCGTTCATGCACGTAACTTTTGACCTGTTGATCCGATTTTGAAAAATGAGGTACCGTTGGAATCCTTGGACCAAGCCGAGTTCAACGCACCCTATGACGTCATTTTCCGCCATGATGGATTTTCCGCCATTTTGGATTTCATCAAAATCTCTTAAAACGTATCAGAGGTCACAAATTCTGTCCGATCGACACCAAACTTCACAGATATCATCTACAGACCATGCCTCATTAATGCATTGCTTTTTGTCTCCGGAACTAAAACCGTTCGCGCGTAACAGCCAATCGAAATTTGCGGCGAAGCCGCCAAACAGGAAGTGAGCTCATATCTCAGCAACCCATTGATCTATCATAACCAAACTTAGTCCATGGACTCAGGACCCAATCAGGGGGACGCACAAGAAATTTGGTGACCTTTGACCTCTAGGGGGCGCTGTAATTAAGAAACATGCCTTTTGGCCTGTAGCAGCAGTTGTGCTTAGAATTGAAACCCATTAGTGGTGTCTGGTACTACTGTTGAAGGTCCTTAGGCCGACCCAAGCCAACTTGTGATGTCATCGTAATTGATTCGGCCGCCATATTGGATTTAATCAAAAACACGTACGAATTTCCGCAGGTCACAAATTTCATCTGTTCCTCACCAAAATTGGCAGAGACCATCTTCAGACCATGCCTGATGAGTGCATTGCTTTCTGGAACAATTGACAGAAGCTTTGGCCTGTACCAGCCAATCGAAATTTGCGGCGAAGCCGCCAAACAGGAAGGGATTTCATATCTCAGCAACGCTTTCATGTATCAAAACCAAATTTAGTACATGTACCTCAGACCCCATCGGGAGGACGCTCAAGAAATTTGGTGACATTTGACCTCTAGGGGGCACCGTAATTGACAAAAATGCATTTTGGCCAGTAGTTGCTGATGCGCATTATTTTGCAATGGAAGTCAATGGCAGCCCATAGAACCGTCTGGTAAAAAGTTATACAATTTTGCACACTAATTGGGGACAGTCCAATAATTCATTTCACCAAGTTTCATGCCGGCACCTCAAGCGCTCTAGCGCCACCAACAGGCCAAAGTTGGACTTGTGTTTACGGACGTAACTTTTGACCTGTTGACCCGAATGGCAAAATGAGGTATCATTGGAATCCTTGGGCCAAGCCGAGTTCACACCCCCACACACCCTATGACGTAAATTTTTGACCTCTGTGTTTAAATCACAGCAAGTGTGATCATATCTCAGTCCATCTTTTATTTTTGATGTGAAACTGATGACAGCAAGTTCCATCTAGTTCATTCTAATGTGTGCGTGCAAGGGTGGGACGGGGTGGGATGGGCAGGGGCGGTTGCGGCGGTGGGCTGGCTGGGGGAGAGGGCGGCGACACTCAGCCCTGGTTCAGCCCCACAAAATCAGTTATGTTTTGATGTGAAACTTGACCTTGTAACTCAGCCAATCTTGGGTTGTATGGCATGGAACTTGCTGTGACTGCTTAAGGCTATATGTCTGATGCAACGGCATTGACTTACATGGCAAATCTGGCCTGCTGATTTCACTGCTTGGCCCCCTCATTGCTGCTTGCAGCTATATTTGGGGGCCAAGCAGCGAAGCTGCGAGGCAACCATTGTGTTTCTATTTGTTCTTATTATTGGGGGCCAAGCAGCGAAGCTGCGAGGCAACCATTGTGTTTCTATTTGTTCTTATTATTATTATTATTATTATTCCGCCATTGAAGTCAATGGCAGCCCATAGAACCGTCTGGTGAAAAGTTGTGAAATTTGGCACACTGATTAGGGATAGTCCCATAATTAATTTCACCAAGTTTCATACCGGCACCTTGAGCGCTCTAGCGCCACCAACAGGCCAAAGTTGGACTTGCGTTCACGCACGTAACTTCTGACCTGTTGACCCGATTGTCAAAAATGAGGTATCGTTGGAATCCTTGGACCAAGCCGAGTTCAACGCACCCTATGACGTCATTTTCCGCCATGATGGATTTTCCGCCATATTGGATTTTAGTGAAAGTGAAACTAAAACTTCACAGGTCACAAATTTTGTCCGATCGTCACCAAACTTGACACACATGCTCTTCAGACCAAGCCGCACAAAAGTTATTCTTTTTCGTCTTCGGAACTAAAACCGTTCGCGCGTAACAGCCAATCGAAATTTGCGGCGAAGCCGCCAAACAGGAAGTGAGCTCATATCTCAGCAACCCATTCATCTATCATAACCAAACTTAGTCCATGGACTCAGGACCCAATCAGGGGGACGCTCAAGAAATTTGGTGACCTTTGACCTCTAGGGGGCGCTGTAATTAAGAAACATGCTTTTTGGCCTGTAGCTGCAGTTGTGCTTAGAATTAAAACGCACTAGTGGTGTCTGGTAATACTGTTGGAGGTCCTTAGGCCGACCCAAGCCAACTTGTGATGTCATCGTAATTGATTCGGCCGCCATATTGAATTTAATCAAAAACACGTACAAGTTTTCGCAGGTCACAAATTTTATCTGTTCTTCACCAAAATTGGTAGAGACCATCTTCAGACCATGCCTGATGAGTGCATTGCTTTCTGGAACAATTGACAGAAGCATTGACCTGTACCAGCCAATCGAAATTTGCGGCGAAGCCGCCAAACAGGAAGTGATTTCATATCTCAGCAACGCTTTCATGTATCAAAACCAAATTTAGTACATGTACCTCGGACCCCATCGGGAGGACGCTCAAGAAATTTGGTGACATTTGACATCTAGGGGGCACCGTAATTGACAAAAATGCATTTTGGCCAGTAGTTGCTGATGCGCATTATTTTGCAATGGAAGTCAATGGCAGCCCATAGAACCGTCTGGTGAAAAGTTGTGAAATTTGGCACACTGATAAGGGACAGTCCCATGATTAATGTCACCAAGTTTCATGATGGCACCTAGAGCACTCTAGCGCCACCAACAGGCCAAAGTTGGACGTGCGTTCACGCACGTAACTTTTGACCCGTATGGCCGATTGTCAAAAATGAGGTATCGTTGGAATCCTTGGACCAAGCCGAGTTCAACGCACCCTATGACGTCAATTTCTGCCATGATGGATTTTCCGCCATATTGGATATAATCAAAAACACATAAAAATTTTCGCAGGTCACAAATTTCAGCGGATCCTCACCAAAATTGGCAGAGACAATCTTCAGACCATGCCTTATCAGTGCATTGCTTTCTGGAACAATTGACAGAAGCATTCGGCTGTAACAGCCAATCCAAATTAGTGGTGAAGCCGCCAAACAGGAAGTGAGCTCATATCTCACCAACCCTGCCATGTATCATCACCAAACTTACTACATATATTCATGACCCCATTAGGAGGACGCTCAAAAAATTTGGTGACCTTTGACCTGTAGGGGGTGCTGCAATTAGCAATATTGCATTTTGATCTGTAGTTGCTGATGAGTTTTATCAATCTTTTTATTTTTTGATGTGAAACTGATGACAACATGTTCCATCCAGTTAATTCTAATGCGTGCGTGCAAGGGCAGGGCAGGGCAGGACGGGGTGGGACGGGCTGGGACGGGCTGGGGTGATTAGGTGGGGGGGCTGGCTGGCGGAGGCGGTGGCAATACTCAGCTCTGTTTCAGCCCTACAAAATCAGTTATGTTTGATGTTACACTTGTTGAAAGTGTTGATCGCGAGTGTCTGCTGAGTTCTATCTTGTCGCCGTGGCTACTCCGGCCTATACTGCTTGGCCCCCTCATTGCTGCTTGCAGCTATATTTATTATTATTATTATTATTATTATTATTCCGCCATTAAAGTCAATGGCAGCCCATAGAACCGTCTGGTGAAAAGTTGTGAAATTTGGCACACTGATTAGGGACAGTCCCATGATTAATGTCACCAAGTTTCATGATGCCACCTCAAGCACTCTAGCGCCACCAACAGGCCAAAGTTGGACTTGCGTTCACGCACGTAACTTTTGACCCGTATGGCCGATTGTCAAAAATGAGGTATCGTTGGAATCCTTGGACCAAGCCGAGTTCAACGCAGCCTATGACGTCAATTTCCGCCATGATGGATTTTCCGCCATATTGGATTTCATCAAAAACACTAATAAGTCTTCACAGGTCACAAATTTGGTCCAATCGACACCAAACTTCACAGATATCATCTACAGTCCATGCCCCATTAATGTATTGCTTTTTGTATTCAGAACTAAAACCGCTCGCGCGTTACAGCCAATCGAAGTTTGCGGCGAAGCCGCCAAACAGGAAGTGAGCTCATATCTCAGCAACGCATTCATCTATCATAACCAAACTTAGTACATGGACTCAGGACCCAATCAGGGGGACGCTCAAGAAATCTGGTGACCTTTGACCTCTAGGGGGCGCTGTAATTGAGAAACAGGCCTTTTGGCCTGTAGCTGCTGTTGTGCTTAGAATTAAAACGCACTACTGGTGTCTGGTAATACTGTTGGAGGTCCTTAGGCCGTCCCAAGCCAATTTGTGATGTCATCGTAATTGATTCGGCCGCCATATTGGATTTAATCAAAAACACGTAAAAATTTTCGCAGGTCACAAATTTCAGTGGATCCTCACCAAAATTGGCAGAGATCATCTTCAGACCATGCCTTATCAGTGCATTGCTTTCTGGAACAATTTACAGAAGCATTCGGCTGTAACAGCCAATCGAAATTTGCGGCGAAGCCGCCAAACAGGAAGTCAGCTCATATCTCAGCAACCCTTGCATGTATCAAAGCCAAACTGGGTGCATAGACTCAGGACCCAATCAGGGGGACACTCAATAAATCTGGTGACCTTTGACCTCTAGGGGGCGCTGTAATTAAGAAACATGCCTTTTGGCCTGTAGCTGCTGTTGTGTTTGGAATTAAAATGCACTAGTGGTGTCTGGTAATACTGTTGGAGGTCCTTAGGCCGACCCAAGCGAATTTGTGATGTCATAGTAATTGATTCGGCCGCCATATTGGATTTAATCAAAAACACGTACAAGTTTTCACAGGTCACAAATTTCAGCGGATTCTCACCAAAATTGGCAGAGACCATCTTCAGACCATAATCTATCAATATATTGCTTTTTGGAACAATTGGCAAAAGCATTCGCTTGTAACAGTCAATCAAAATTGGTGGCGAAGCCGCCAAACAGGAAGTGAGCTCATATCTCAACAACCCTGCCATGTATCATAACCAAACTTACTATATGGATTCATGACCCCATTAGGAGGACGCTCAAAAAATCTGGTGACCTTTGACCTGTAGGAGGTGCTGCAATTAGCAATATTGCATTTTGATGTGTAGTTGCTGATGTGTTTTATCAATCTTTTATTTTTTGATGTGAAACTGATGACATCATGTTCCATCCAGTTAATTCTAATGCGTGCGTGCAAGGGCATGGCAGGACGGGGTGGGACGGGCTGGGGTGATTTGGTTGGGGGGCTGGCTGGCGGAGGCGGCGGCAATACTCAGCCCTGTTTCAGCCCTACAAAGTCAGTTATGTTTTGATGTGACACTTGTTGAAAGTGTTGATCGCGGGTGTCTGCTGAGTTCTATCTTGTCGCCGTGGCTACTCCGGCCTATTCTGCTTGGCCCCCTCATTGCTGCTTGCAGCTATATTTATTATTATTATTATTATTCCGCCATTGAAGTCAATGGCAGCCCATAGAACCGTCTGGTGAAAAGTTGTGAAATTTGGCACACTGATTAGGGATAGTCCCATAATTAATTTCACCAAGTTTCATACCGGCACCTTGAGCGCTCTAGCGCCACCAACAGGCCAAAGTTGGACTTGCGTTCACGCACGTAACTTCTGACCTGTTGACCCGATTGTCAAAAATGAAGTATCGTTGGAATCCTTGGACCAAGCCGAGTTCAACGCACCCTATGACGTCATTTTCCGCCATGATGGATTTTCCGCCATATTGGATTTTAGTGAAAGTGAAACTAAAACTTCACAGGTCACAAATTTTGTCCGATCGTCACCAAACTTGACACACATGCTCTTCTGACCAAGCCGCACAAAAGTTATTCTTTTTCGTCTTCGGAACTAAAACCGTTCGCGCGTAACAGCCAATCGAAATTTGCGGCGAAGCCGCCAAACAGGAAGTGAGCTCATATCTCAAGAACACATTCATCTATCATAACCAAACTTAGTCCATGGACTCAGGACCCAATCAGGGGGACGCTCAAGAAATCTGGTGACCTTTGACCTCTAGGGGGCGCTGTAATTAAGAAACATGCCTTTTGGCCTGTAGCTGCTGTTGTGCTTAGAATTAAAACACACTAGTGGTGTCTGGTAATACTGTTGGAGGTCCTTAGGCCGACCCAAGACGACTTGTGATGTCATCGTAATTGATTCGGCCGCCATATTGGATTTAATCAAAAACACGTACACATTTTTGCAGGTCACAAATTTCAGCAGATCCTCACCAAAATTGGCAGAGACCATCTACAGACCATGCCTGATGAGTGCATTGCTTTCTGGAACAATTGACAGAAGCATTGACCTGTACCAGCCAATCGAAATTTGCGGCGAAGCCGCCAAACAGGAAGTGATTTCATATCTCAGCAACGCTTTCATGTATCAAAACCAAATTTAGTACATGTACCTCAGACCCCATCGGGAGGACGCTCAAGAAATTTGGTGACATTTGACCTCTAGGGGGCTCCGTAATTGACAAAAATGCATTTTGGCCAGTAGTTGCTGATGCGCATTATTTTGCAATGGAAGTCAATGGCAGCCCATAGAACCGTCTGGTAAAAAGTTATACAATTATGCACACTAATTGGGGACAGTCCAATAATTCATTTCACCAAGTTTCATGCCGGCACCTCAAGCGCTCTAGCGCCACCAACAGGCCAAAGTTGGACTTGTGTTCACGGACGTAACTTTTGACCTGTTGACCCGAATGGCAAAATGAGGTATCATTGGAATCCTTGGGCCAAGCCCAGTTCAACACACCCTATGACGTCAATTTTTGACCTCTGTGTTTAAATCACAGCAAGTGTGATCATATCTCAGTCAATCTTTTATTTTTGATGTGAAACTGATGACAGCAAGTTCCATCTAGTTCATTCTAATGTGTGCGTGCAAGGGTGGGACGGGGTGGGATGGGCAGGGGCGGTTGCGGCGGTGGGCTGGCTGGGGGAGGGGGCGGCGACACTCAGCTCTGGTTCAGCCCCACAAAATCAGTTATGTTTTGATGTGAAACTTGACCTTGTAACTCAGCCAATCTTGGGTTGTATGGCATGGAACTTGCTGTGACTGCTTAAAGCTATATGTCTGATGCAACGGCATTGACTTACATGGCAAATCTGGCCTGCTGATCTCACTGCTTGGCCCCCTCATTGCTGCTTGCAGCTATATTTGGGGGCCAAGCAGCGAAGCTGCGAGGACCTCATTGTGTTTCTATGTTTTCTTCCCTATTATTGGGGGCCAAGCAGCGAAGCTGCGAAGGCACCCATTGTTTTTCTATTTGTTCTTATTATTATTATTATTATTATTATTATTATTATTATTCCGCCATTAAAGTCAATGGCAGCCCATAGAACCGTCTGGTGAAAAGTTTTGAAATTTGGCACACTGATTAGGGACAGTCCCATGATTAATGTCACCAAGTTTCATGATGGCACCTCAAGCACTCTAGCGCCACCAACAGGCCAAAGTTGGACTTGCGTTCACGCACGTAACTTTTGACCCGTATGGCCGATTGTCAAAAATGAGGTATCGTTGGAATCCTTGGACCAAGCCGAGTTCAACGCAGCCTATGACGTCAATTTCCGCCATGATGGATTTTCCGCCATATTGAATTTCATCAAAAACACTAATAAGTCTTCACAGGTCACAAATTTGGTCCAATCGACACCAAACTTCACAGATATCATCTACAGTCCATGCCCCATTAATGTATTGCTTTTTGTCTAGAGAACTAAAACCGCTCGCGCGTTACAGCCAATCGAAGTTTGCGGCGAAGCCGCCAAACAGGAAGTGAGCTCATATCTCAGCAACCCATTCATCTGTCATAACCAAACTTAGTACATGGACTCAGGACCCAATCAGGGGGACGCTCAAGAAATCTGGTGACCTTTGACCTCTAGGGGGCGCTGTAATTGAGAAACAGGCCTTCTGGCCTGTAGCTGCTGTTGTGCTTAGAATTAATACGCACTACTGGTGTCTGTTAATACTGTTGGAGGTCCTTAGGCCGTCCCAAGCCAATTTGTGATGTCATCGTAATTGATTCGGCCGCCATATTGGATTTAATCAAAAACACGTAAAAATTTTCGCAGGTTACAAATTTCAGTGGATCCTCAACAAAATTGGCAGAGATCATCTTCAGACCATGCCTTATCAGTGCATTGCTTTCTGGAACAATTGACAGAAGCATTCGGCTGTAACAGCCAATCGAAATTTGCGGCGAAGCCGCCAAACAGGTAGTGAGCTCATATCTCAGCAACCCTTGCATGTATCAAAGCCAAACTGGGTGCATAGACTCAGGACCCAATCAGGGGGACACTCAATAAATCTGGTGACCTTTGACCTCTAGGGGGCGCTGTAATTAGGAAACATGCCTTTTGGCCTGTAGCTGCTGTTGTGTTTGGAATTACAATGCACTAGTTTAGTCTGGTAACACTGTTGGAGGTCCTTAGGCCGACCCAAGCGAACTTGTGATGTCATCGTAATTGATTCGGCCGCCATATTGGATTTAATCAAAAACACGTACAAGTTTTCACAGGTCACAAATTTCAGCGGATTCTCACCAAAATTGGCAGAGACCATCTTCAGACCATAATCTATCAATATATTGCTTTCTGGAACAATTGGCAAAAGCATTCGCTTGTAACAGTCAATCAAAATTGGTGGCGAAGCCGCCAAACAGGAAGTGAGCTCATATCTCAACAACCCTGCCATGTATCATAACCAAACTTACTATATGGATTCATGACCCCATTAGGAGGACGCTCAAAAAAATTGGTGACCTTTGACCTGTAGGAGGTGCTGCAATTAGCAATATTGCATTTTGATGTGTAGTTGCTGATGTGTTTTATCAATCTTTTATTATTTTGATGTGAAACTGATGACATCATGTTCCATCCAGTTAATTCTAATGCGTGCGTGCAAGGGCATGGCAGGATGGGGTGGGACGGGCTGGGGTGATTAGGTGGGGGGGCTGGCTGGCGGAGGCGTGGCAATACTCAGCCCTGTTTCAGCCCTGTTGATCACGGGTGTCTGCTGAGTTCTATCTTGTCGCCGTAGCTACTCCGGCCTATTCTGCTTGGCCCCCTCATTGCTGCTTGCAGCTATATTTATTATTATTCCGCCATGGAAGTCTATGGCAGCCCATAGAACCGTCTGGTGAAAAGTTTTGAAATTTGGCACACTGATTAGGGACAGTCCCTTGATTAATGTCACCAAGTTTCATGATGGCACCTAGAGCACTCTAGCGCCACCAACAGGCCAAAGTTGGACGTGCGTTCACGCACGTAACTTTTGACCCGTATGGCCGATTGTCAAAAATGAGGTATCGATGGAATCCTTGGACCAAGCCGAGTTCAATGCACCCTATGACGTCATTTTCCGCCATGATGGATTTTCCGCCATATTGGATTTTAGTGAAAGTGAAACTAAAACTTCACAGGTCACAAATTTTGTCCGATCGTCACCAAACTTGACACACATGCTCTTCAGACCAAGCCGCACAAAAGTTATTCCTTTTCGTCTTCGGAACTGAAACCGTTCGCGCGTAACAGCCAATCGAAATTTGCGGCGAAGCCGCCAAACAGGAAGTGAGCTCATATCTCAGCAACCCATTCATCTATCATAACCAAACTTAGTCCATGGACTCAGGACCCAATCAGGGGGACGCTCAAGAAATCTGGTGACCTTTGACCTCTAGGGGGCGCTGTAATTAAGAAACATGCCTTTTGGCCTGTAGCAGCAGTTGTGCTTAGAATTAAAACCCATTAGTGGTGTCTGGTACTACTGTTGAAGGTCCTTAGGCCGACCCAAGCCAACTTGTGATGTCATCGTAATTGATTCGGCCGCCATATTGGATTTAATCAAAAACACGTACAAGTTTTCGCAGGTCACAAATTTCAGCGGATCCTCACCAAAATTGGCAGAGACCATCTTCAGACCATGCCTGATGAGTGCATTGCTTTCTGGAACAATTGACAGAAGCTTTGGCCTGTACCAGCCAATCAAAATTTGCGGCGAAGCCGCCAAACAGGAAGTGATTTCATATCTCAGCAACGCTTTCATGTATCAAAACCAAACTTAGTACATGTACCTCAGACCACATCGGGAGGACGCTCAAGAAATTTGGTGACATTTGACCTCTAGGGGGCTCCGTAATTGACAAAAATGCATTTTGGCCAGTAGTTGCTGATGCGCATTATTTTGCAAAGGAAGTCAATGGCAGCCCATAGAACCGTCTGGTGAAAAGTTGTGAAATTTGGCACACTGATAAGGGACAGTCCCATGATTAATGTCACCAAGTTTCATGATGGCACCTAGAGCAGTCTAGCGCCACCAACAGGCCAAAGTTGGACGTGCGTTCACGCACGTAACTTTTGACCCGTATGACCGATTGTCAAAAATGAGGTATCGTTGGAATCCTTGGACCAAGCCGAGTTCAACGCACCCTATGACGTAAATTTCCGCCATGATGGATTTTCCGTCATATTGGATTTCATCAAAAACACTAAAAAGTCTTCAAAGGTCACAAATTTTGTCCGATCAACACCAAACTTGACACACTTGATATTCACATCAAGCCTCAAAAAAGTTATTCCTTTTCGTCTTCGGAACTCAAACCGTTCGCGCGTAACAGCCAATCGAAATTTGCGGCGAAGCCGCCAAACAGGAAGTGAGCTCATATCTCAGCAACCCATTCATCTATCATAACCAAACTTAGTCCATGGTCTCAGGACCCAATCAGGGGGACGCTCAAGAAATCTGGTGACCTTTGACCTCTAGGGGGCGCTGTAATTAATAAACATGCCTTTTGGCCTGTAGCTGCTGTTCTTAGAATTAAAATGCACTAGTGCTGTCTGGTAATACTGTTGGAGGTCCTTAGGCCGACCCAAGCCGACTTGTGATGTCATCGTAATTGATTCGGCCGCCATTGGATTTAATCAAAAACACATATAAGTTTTCGCAGGTCACAAATTTCAGCGGATCCTCACCAAAATTGGCAGAGACCATCTTCAGACCATGCCTTATCAGTGCATTGCTTTCTGGAACAATTGACAGAAGCATTCGCCCGTAACAGCCAATCGAAATTTGTGGCGAAGCCGCCAAACAGGAAGTGAGCTCATATCTCAGCAACCCTGCCATGCATCATCACCAAACTTACTACATATATTCATGACCCCATTAGGAGGACGCTCAAAACATTTGGTGACCTTTGACCTGTAGGGGGTGCTGCAATTAGCAATATTGCATTTTGATCTGTAGTTGCTGATGTGTTTTATCAATCTTTTATTTTTTGATGTGAAACTGATGACAACATGTTCCATCCAGTTAATTCTAATGCGTACGTGCAAGGGCAGGGCAGGGCAGGACGGGGTGGGACGGGCAGGGGTGATTAGGTGGGGTGGCTGACTGGCGGAGGCGGCGGCAATACTCAGCCCTGTTTCAGCCCTACAAAGTCAGTTATGTTTTGATGTGACACTTGTTGAAAGTGTTGATCGCGGGTGTCTGCTGAGTTCTAACTTGTCGCCGTGGCTACTCCGGCCCATTCTGCTTGGCCCCCTCATTGCTGCTTGCAGCTATATTTATTATTATTATTATTATTATTATTATTCCGCCATTAAAGTCAATGGCAGCCCATAGAACCGTCTGGTGAAAAGTTGTGAAATTTGGCACACTGATTAGGGACAGTCCCATGATTAATGTCACCAAGTTTCATGATGGCACCTCAAGCGCTCTAGCGCCACCAACAGGCCAAAGTTGGACTTGCGTTCACGCACGTAACTTCTGACCTGTTGACCCGATTGTCAAAAATGAGGTATCGTTGGAATCCTTGGACCAAGCTGAGTTCAACGCACCCTATGACGTCATTTTCCGCCATGATGGATTTTCCGCCATATTGGATTTTAGTGAAAGTGAAACTAAAACTTCACAGGTCACAAATTTTGTCCGATCGTCACCAAACTTGACACACATGATCTTCAGCCCAAGCCTCACAAAAGATACTCCTTTTCGTCTTCGGAACTCAAACCGTTCGCCCGTAACAGCCAATCGAAATATGCGGCGAAGCCGCCAAACAGGAAGTGAGCTCATATCTCAGCAACCCATTGATCTATCATAACCAAACTTATTCCATGGACTCAGGACCCAATCTGGGGGACGCTCAAGAAATTTGGTGACCTTTGACCTCTAGGGGGCGCTGTAATTAAGAAACATGCCTTTTGGCCTGTAGCAGCAGTTGTGCTTAGAATTAAAACGCACTAGTGGTGTCTGGTAATACTGTTGGAGGTCCTTAGGCCAACCCAAGCCAACTTGTGATGTCATCGTAATTGATTCGGCCGCCATATTGGATTTAATCAAAAACACGTACGAATTTTCGCAGGTCACAAATTTCAGTGGATCCTCAACAAAATTGGCAGAGATCATCTTCAGACCATGCCTTATCAGTGCATTGCTTTCTGGAACAATTGACAGAAGCATTCGGCTGTAACAGCCAATCGAAATTTGCGGCGAAGCCGCCAAACAGGAAGTGAGCTCATATCTCAGCAACCCTTGCATGTATCAAAGCCAAACTGGGTGCATAGACTCAGGACCCAATCAGGGGGACACTCAATAAATCTGGTGACCTTTGACCTCTAGGGGGCGCTGTAATTAAGAAACATGCCTTTTGGCCTGTAGCTGCTGTTGTGTTTGGAATTAAAATGCACTAGTGGTGTCTGGTAACACTGTTGGAGGTCCTTAGGCCGACCCAAGTGAACTTGTGATGTCATCATAATTGATTCGGCCGCCATATTGGATTTAATCAAAAACACGTACAAGTTTTCACAGGTCACAAATTTCAGCGGATTCTCACCAAAATTGGCAGAGACCATCTTCAGACCATAATCTATCAATATATTGCTTTCTGGAACAATTGGCAAAAGCATTCGCTTGTAACAGTCAATCAAAATTGGTGGCGAAGCCGCCAAACAGGAAGTGAGCTCATATCTCAACAACCCTGCCATGTATCATAACCAAACTTACTATATGGATTCATGACCCCATTAGGAGGACGCTCAAAATATTTGGTGACCTTTGACCTGTAGGAGGTGCTGCAATTAGCAATATTGCATTTTGATGTGTAGTTGCTGATGTGTTTTATCAATCTTTTATTTTTTGATGTGAAACTGATGACAACATGTTCCATCCAGTTAATTCTAATGCGTGCGTGCAAGGGCATGGCAGGATGGGGTGGGACGGGCTGGGGTGATTAGGTGGGGGGGCTGGCTGGCGGAGGCGTGGCAATACTCAGCCCTGTTTCAGCCCTGTTGATCACGGGTGTCTGCTGAGTTCTATCTTGTCGCCGTAGCTACTCCGGCCTATTCTGCTTGGCCCCCTCATTGCTGCTTGCAGCTATATTTGGGGGCCAAGCAGCGAAGCTGCGAAGGCACCCATTGTGTTTCTATGATTTCTTATTATTATTATTTAACATCTTTCCTCTGCCATTGAAGTCTATGGCAGCCCATAGAACCGTCTGGTAAAAAGTTGTGAAATTTGGCACACTGATTGGGGATAGTACAATAATTAATTTCACCACGTTTCATGTCGGCACCTCGAGGGCTCTAGCGCCACCAACAGGCCAAAGTTTGACGTGCGTTCACGCACGTAACTTTTGACCTGTTGACCCGATTTTGAAAAATGAGGTACCGTTGGAATCCTTGGATCAAGCCGAGTTCAACGCACCCTATGACGTCATTTTCCGCCATGATAGATTTTCCGCCATATTGGATTTTAGTGAAAGTGAAACTAAAACTTCACAGGTCACAAATTTTGTCCGATCGTCACCAAACTTGACACACATGCTCTTCAGACCAAGCCGCACAAAAGTTATCACTTTTCGTCTTCGGAACTCAAACCGTTTGACCGTAACATCCAATCGAAATATGCGGCGAAGCCGCCAAACAGGAAGTGAGCTCATATCTCAGCAACCCATTCATCTATCATAACCAAACTTAGTACATGGACTCAGGACCCAATCAGGGGGACGCACAAGAAATTTGGTGACCTTTGACCTCTAGGGGGCGCTGTAATTAAGAAACATGCCTTTTGGCCTGTAGCAGCAGTTGTGCTTAGAATTGAAACCCATTAGTGGTGTCTGGTACTACTGTTGAAGGTCCTTAGGCCGACCCAAGCCAACTTGTGATGTCATCGTAATTGATTCGGCCGCCATATTGGATTTAATCAAAAACACGTACGAATTTCCGCAGGTCACAAATTTCATCTGTTCCTCACCAAAATTGGCAGAGACCATCTTCAGACCATGCCTGATGAGTGCATTGCTTTCTGGAACAATTGACAGAAGCTTTGGCCTGTACCAGCCAATCGAAATTTGCGGCGAAGCCGCCAAACAGGAAGGGATTTCATATCTCAGCAACGCTTTCATGTATCAAAACCAAATTTAGTACATGTACCTCAGACCCCATCGGGAGGACGCTCAAGAAATTTGGTGACATTTGACCTCTAGGGGGCACCGTAATTGACAAAAATGCATTTTGGCCAGTAGTTGCTGATGCGCATTATTTTGCAATGGAAGTCAATGGCAGCCCATAGAACCGTCTGGTAAAAAGTTATACAATTTTGCACACTAATTGGGGACAGTCCAATAATTCATTTCACCAAGTTTCATGCCGGCACCTCAAGCGCTCTAGCGCCACCAACAGGCCAAAGTTGGACTTGTGTTTACGGACGTAACTTTTGACCTGTTGACCCGAATGGCAAAATGAGGTATCATTGGAATCCTTGGGCCAAGCCGAGTTCACACCCCCACACACCCTATGACGTAAATTTTTGACCTCTGTGTTTAAATCACAGCAAGTGTGATCATATCTCAGTCCATCTTTTATTTTTGATGTGAAACTGATGACAGCAAGTTCCATCTAGTTCATTCTAATGTGTGCGTGCAAGGGTGGGACGGGGTGGGATGGGCAGGGGCGGTTGCGGCGGTGGGCTGGCTGGGGGAGAGGGCGGCGACACTCAGCCCTGGTTCAGCCCCACAAAATCAGTTATGTTTTGATGTGAAACTTGACCTTGTAACTCAGCCAATCTTGGGTTGTATGGCATGGAACTTGCTGTGACTGCTTAAGGCTATATGTCTGATGCAACGGCATTGACTTACATGGCAAATCTGGCCTGCTGATTTCACTGCTTGGCCCCCTCATTGCTGCTTGCAGCTATATTTATTATTATTATTATTATTATTATTATTCCGCCATTAAAGTCAATGGCAGCCCATAGAACCGTCTGGTGAAAAGTTGTGAAATTTGGCACACTGATTAGGGACAGTCCCATGATTAATGTCACCAAGTTTCATGATGGCACCTCAAGCGCTCTAGCGCCACCAACAGGCCAAAGTTGGACTTGCGTTCACGCACGTAACTTCTGACCTGTTGACCCGATTGTCAAAAATGAGGTATCGTTGGAATCCTTGGACCAAGCTGAGTTCAACGCACCCTATGACGTCATTTTCCGCCATGATGGATTTTCCGCCATATTGGATTTTAGTGAAAGTGAAACTAAAACTTCACAGGTCACAAATTTTGTCCGATCGTCACCAAACTTGACACACATGATCTTCAGCCCAAGCCTCACAAAAGATACTCCTTTTCGTCTTCGGAACTCAAACCGTTCGCCCGTAACAGCCAATCGAAATATGCGGCGAAGCCGCCAAACAGGAAGTGAGCTCATATCTCAGCAACCCATTGATCTATCATAACCAAACTTATTCCATGGACTCAGGACCCAATCTGGGGGACGCTCAAGAAATTTGGTGACCTTTGACCTCTAGGGGGCGCTGTAATTAAGAAACATGCCTTTTGGCCTGTAGCAGCAGTTGTGCTTAGAATTAAAACGCACTAGTGGTGTCTGGTAATACTGTTGGAGGTCCTTAGGCCAACCCAAGCCAACTTGTGATGTCATCGTAATTGATTCGGCCGCCATATTGGATTTAATCAAAAACACGTACGAATTTTCGCAGGTCACAAATTTCAGTGGATCCTCAACAAAATTGGCAGAGATCATCTTCAGACCATGCCTTATCAGTGCATTGCTTTCTGGAACAATTGACAGAAGCATTCGGCTGTAACAGCCAATCGAAATTTGCGGCGAAGCCGCCAAACAGGAAGTGAGCTCATATCTCAGCAACCCTTGCATGTATCAAAGCCAAACTGGGTGCATAGACTCAGGACCCAATCAGGGGGACACTCAATAAATCTGGTGACCTTTGACCTCTAGGGGGCGCTGTAATTAAGAAACATGCCTTTTGGCCTGTAGCTGCTGTTGTGTTTGGAATTAAAATGCACTAGTGGTGTCTGGTAACACTGTTGGAGGTCCTTAGGCCGACCCAAGTGAACTTGTGATGTCATCATAATTGATTCGGCCGCCATATTGGATTTAATCAAAAACACGTACAAGTTTTCACAGGTCACAAATTTCAGCGGATTCTCACCAAAATTGGCAGAGACCATCTTCAGACCATAATCTATCAATATATTGCTTTCTGGAACAATTGGCAAAAGCATTCGCTTGTAACAGTCAATCAAAATTGGTGGCGAAGCCGCCAAACAGGAAGTGAGCTCATATCTCAACAACCCTGCCATGTATCATAACCAAACTTACTATATGGATTCATGACCCCATTAGGAGGACGCTCAAAATATTTGGTGACCTTTGACCTGTAGGAGGTGCTGCAATTAGCAATATTGCATTTTGATGTGTAGTTGCTGATGTGTTTTATCAATCTTTTATTTTTTGATGTGAAACTGATGACAACATGTTCCATCCAGTTAATTCTAATGCGTGCGTGCAAGGGCATGGCAGGATGGGGTGGGACGGGCTGGGGTGATTAGGTGGGGGGGCTGGCTGGCGGAGGCGTGGCAATACTCAGCCCTGTTTCAGCCCTGTTGATCACGGGTGTCTGCTGAGTTCTATCTTGTCGCCGTAGCTACTCCGGCCTATTCTGCTTGGCCCCCTCATTGCTGCTTGCAGCTATATTTGGGGGCCAAGCAGCGAAGCTGCGAAGGCACCCATTGTGTTTCTATGATTTCTTATTATTATTATTTAACATCTTTCCTCTGCCATTGAAGTCTATGGCAGCCCATAGAACCGTCTGGTAAAAAGTTGTGAAATTTGGCACACTGATTGGGGATAGTACAATAATTAATTTCACCACGTTTCATGTCGGCACCTCGAGGGCTCTAGCGCCACCAACAGGCCAAAGTTTGACGTGCGTTCACGCACGTAACTTTTGACCTGTTGACCCGATTTTGAAAAATGAGGTACCGTTGGAATCCTTGGATCAAGCCGAGTTCAACGCACCCTATGACGTCATTTTCCGCCATGATAGATTTTCCGCCATATTGGATTTTAGTGAAAGTGAAACTAAAACTTCACAGGTCACAAATTTTGTCCGATCGTCACCAAACTTGACACACATGCTCTTCAGACCAAGCCGCACAAAAGTTATCACTTTTCGTCTTCGGAACTCAAACCGTTTGACCGTAACATCCAATCGAAATATGCGGCGAAGCCGCCAAACAGGAAGTGAGCTCATATCTCAGCAACCCATTCATCTATCATAACCAAACTTAGTACATGGACTCAGGACCCAATCAGGGGGAGGCTCAAAAAATCTGGTGACCTTTGACCTCTAGGGGGCGCTGTAATTAAGAAACATGCCTTTTGGCCTGTAGCTGCTGTTTTGCTTAGAATTAAAATGCACTAGTGGTGTCTGGTAATACTGTTGGAGGTCCTTAGGCCGACCCAAGCCGACTTGTGATGTCATCGTAATTGATTCGGCCGCCATATTGGATTTAATCAAAAACACGTACACGTTTTTGCAGGTCACAAATTTCAGCGGATCCTCACCAAAATTGGCAGAGACCATCAACAGACCATGCCTGATGAGTGCATTGCTTTCTGGAACAATTGACAGAAGCATTGACCTGTACCAGCCAATCGAAATTTGCGGCGAAGCCACCAAACAGGAAGTGATTTCATATCTCAGCAACGCTTTCATGTATCAAAACCAAATTTAGTACATGTACCTCAGACCCCATCGGGAGGACGCTCAAGAAATTTGGTGACATTTGACCTCTAGGGGGCACCGTAATTGACAAAAATGCATTTTGGCCAGTAGTTGCTGATGCGCATTATTTTGCAATGGAAGTCAATGGCAGCCCATAGAACCGTCTGGTAAAAAGTTATAAAATTTTGCACACTAATTGGGGACAGTCCAATAATTCATTTCACCAAGTTTCATACCGGCACCTTGAGCGCTCTAGCGCCACCAACAGGCCAAAGTTGGACTTGCGTTCACGCACGTAACTTTTGACCTGTTGATCCGATTTTGAAAAATGAGGTACCGTTGGAATCCTTGGACCAAGTCGAGTTCAACGCACTCTATGACGTCATTTTCCGCCATGATGGATTTTCCGCCATATTGGATTTTAGTGAAAGTGAAACTAATTTTTCACAGGTCACAAATTTTGTCCGATCGTCACCAAACTTGACACACATGATCTTCAGACCATGCCTCATTAATGCATTGTTTTTTGTCTTAGGAACTAAAACCGTTCGCGCGTAACAGCCAATCGAAATTTGCGGCGAAGCCGCCAAACAGGAAGTGAGCTCATATCTCAGCAACCCATTCATCTGTCATAACCAAACTTAGTACATGTACTCAGGACCCAATCAGGGGGACGCTCAAGAAATCTGGTGACCTTTGACCTCTAGGGGGCGCTGTAATTAAGAAACATGCCTTTTGGCCTGTAGCTGCAGTTGTGTTTAGAATTAAAATGCACTAGTGGTGTCTGTTAATACTGTTGGAGGTCCTTAGGCCGACCCAAGCCAACTTGTGATGTCATCGTAATTGATTCGGCCGCCATATTGGATTTAATCAAAAACACGTACAAGTTTTCGCAGGTCACAAATTTCATCTGTTCTTCACCAAAATTGGTAGAGACCATCTTCAGACCATGCCTGATGAGTGCATTGCTTTCTGGAACAATTGACAGAAGCATTGACCTGTACCAGCCAATCGAAATTTGCGGCGAAGCCGCCAAACAGGAAGTGATTTCATATCTCAGCAACGCTTTCATGTATCAAAACCAAATTTAGTACATGTACCTCAGACCCCATCGGGAGGACGCTCAAGAAATTTGGTGACATTTGACCTCTAGGGGGCACCGTAATTGACAAAAATGCATTTTGGCCAGTAGTTGCTGATGCGCATTATTTTGCAATGGAAGTCAATGGCAGCCCATAGAACCATCTGGTAAAAAGTTATACAATTTTGCACACTGGGGACAGTCCAATAATTCATTTCACCAAGTTTCATGCCGGCACCTCAAGCGCTCTAGCGCCACCAACAGGCCAAAGTTGGACTTGTGTTTACGGACGTAACTTTTGACCTGTTGACCCGAATGGCAAAATGAGGTATCATTGGAATCCTTGGGCCAAGCCGAGTTCAACACACCCTATGACGTCAATTGTTGACCTCTATGTTTAAATCACAGCAAGTGTGATCATATCTCAGTCAATCTTTTATTTTTGACGTGAAACTGATGACAGCGAGTTCCATCCAGTTAATTCTAATGCGTGCGTGCAAGGGTGGGGCGGGGTGGGACGGGCAGGGACGGTTGCGGCGGTGGGCTGGCTGGGTGAGGGGGCGGCGACACTCAGCCCTGGTTCAGCCACACAAAATCAGTTATGTTTTGATGTGAAACTTGACCTTGTAACTCAGCCAATCTTGGGTTGTTTGACATGGAACTTGTTGTGACTGCTTAATGCTATATGCCTGATGCCACGGCATTGAGTTGCATGTCAAATCTGGCCTGCTGATCTCACTGCTTGGCCCCCTCATTGCTGCTTGCAGCTATATTTATTATTATTATTTAACATCTTTCCTCTGCCATTGGAGTCTATGGCAGCCCATAGAACCGTCTGGTGAAAAGTTGTGAAATTTGGCACACTGATTGGGGACAGGCCAATGATTAATTTCACCAAGATTCATGCCGGGATCTTGAGCGCTCTAGCGCCACCAACAGGCCAAAGTTGGACGTGCGTTCACACACGTAACTTTTGACCCATAGGCCCAATTGTCAAAAATGAGGTATCGTTGGAATCCTTGGACCAAGACAAGTTCAACGCACCATATGACATCATTTTCCGCCATGATGGATTTTCCGCCATTTTGGATTTTAGTGAAAGTGAAACTAATTCTTCACAGGTCACAAATTTTGTCCGATCGTCACCAAACTTGACACACATGATCTTCAGCCCAAGCCTCACAAAAGATACTCCTTTTCGTCTTCGGAACTCAAACCGTTCGCCCGTAACAGCCAATCGAAATATGCGGCGAAGCCGCCAAACAGGAAGTGAGCTCATATCTCAGCAACCCATTCACCTATCATAACCAAACTTAGTCCATGGACTCAGGACCCAATCAGGGGGACGCTCAAGAAATCTGGTGACCTTTGACCTCTAGGGGGCGCTGTAATTAAGAAACATGCCTTTTGGCCTGTAGCAGCAGTTGTGCTTAGAATTAAAACGTACTAGTGGTGTCTGGTAATACTGTTGGAGGTCCTTAGGCCGACCCAAGCCAACTTGTGATGTCATCGTAATTGATTCGGCCGCCATATTGGATTTAATCAAAAACACGTACGAATTTTCGCAGGTCACAAATTTCAGCGGATCCTCACCAAAATTGGCAGAGAACATCTTCAGACCATGCCTTATCAGTGCATCGCGTTTTGGAACGATTGACAGTAGCATTCGGCTGTAACAGCCAATCGAAACTTGCGGCGAAGCCGCCAAACAGGAAGTGAGCTCATATCTCAGCAACCCTGCCATGTATCATAACCAAATTTACTACATAGGTTCAGGACCCCATTAGGAGGACGCTCAAACAATGTGTTGACCTTTGACCTGTAGGGGGTGCTGCAATTAGCAATATTGCATTTTGATCTGTAGTTGCGATGTGTTTTATCGATCTTTTATTTTTGGATGTGAAACTGATGACAACATGTTCCATCCAGTTCATTCTAATGCGTGCGTGGTAGGGCGGGGTGGGACGGGCAGAGGTGATTAGGTGGGGGGGCTGGCTGGCGGAGGCGGTGGCAATACTCAGCCCTGTTTCAGCCCTACAAAATCAGTTATGTTTGATGTAACACTTGTTGAAAGTGTTGATCGCGAGTGTCTGCTGAGTTCTATCTTGTCGCCGTGGCTACTCCAGCCTATTCTGCTTGGCCCCCTCATTGCTGCTTGCAGCTATATTTATTATTATTATTGGGGGCCAAGCAGCGAAGCTGCGAAGGCACCCATTGTTATTGTTAGTTTTCTTATTATTATTATTCCTCTGCCATTGAAGTCTATGGCAGCCCATAGAACCGTCTGGTGAAAAGTTGTGAAATTTGGCACACTAATTAGGCTGCATCCCAGAATTAATTTCACCAAGTTTCAAGTCCGCACCACGAGCGCTCTAGCGCCACCAGCAGGCCAAATTTGGACATGCGTTCATGCATGTAACTTCTGACCCGTTGGCCCGATTTTGAAAAATGAGGTACCATTGGAATCCTTGGACCAGGCCGAGTTCAACGCACCCTATGACGTCATTTTCCGCCATGATGGATTTTCCGCCATATTGGATTTTAGTGAAAGTGAAACTAATTTTTCACAGGTCACAAATTTTGTCCGATCGTCACCAAACTTGACATACATGATCTTCAGACCAAGCCTCACAAAAGTTGTGGTGTTTTGTCTTCGGAACTAAAACCGTTCGCGCGTAACAGCCAATCGAAGTTTGCGGCGAAGCCGCCAAACAGGAAGTGAGCTCATATCTCAGCAACCCATTCATCTGTCATAACCAAACTTAGAACATGTACTCAGGACCCAATCAGGGGGACGCTCAAGAAATCTGGTGACCTTTGACCTCTAGGGGGCGCTGTAATTAAGAAACATGCCTTTTGGCCTGTAGCTGCAGTTGTGTTTAGAATTAAAATGCACTAGTGGTGTTTGTTAATACTGTTGGAGGTCCTTAGGCCGACCCAAGCCAACTTGTGATGTCATCGTAATTGATTCGGCCGCCATATTGGATTTAATCAAAAACACGTACAAGTTTTCGCAGGTCACAAATTTCATCTGTTCTTCACCAAAATTGGTAGAGACCATCTTCAGACCATGCCTGATGAGTGCATTGCTTTCTGGAACAATTGACAGAAGCATTGACCTGTACCAGCCAATCGAAATTTGCGGCGAAGCCGCCAAACAGGAAGTGATTTCATATCTCAGCAACGCTTTCATGTATCAAAACCAAATTTAGTACATGTACCTCAGACCCCATCTGGAGGACGCTCAAGAAATTTGGTGACATTTGACCTCTAGGGGGCACCGTAATTGACAAAAATGCATTTTGGCCAGTAGTTGCCGATGCGCATTATTTTGCAATGGAAGTCAATGGCAGCCCATAGAACCGTCTGGTAAAAAGTTATACAATTTTGCACACTAATTGGGGACAGTCCAATAATTCATTTCACCAAGTTTCATGCCGGCACCTCAAGCGCTCTAGCGCCACCAACAGGCCAAAGTTGGACTTGTGTTCACGGACGTAACTTTTGACCTGTTGACCCGAATGGCAAAATGAGGTATCATTGGAATCCTTGGGCCAAGCCGAGTTCACACCCCCACACACCCTATGACGTCAATTTTTGACCTCTGTGTTTAAATCACAGCAAGTGTGATCATATCTCAGTCAATCTTTTATTTTTGATGTGAAACTGATGACAGCAAGTTCCATCTAGTTCATTCTAATGTGTGCGTGCAAGGGTGGGACGGGGTGGGATGGGCAGGGGCGGTTGCGGCGGTGGGCTGGCTGGGGGAGGGGGCGGCGACACTCAGCCCTGGTTCAGCCCCACAAAATCAGTTATGTTTTGATGTGAAACTTGACCTTGTAACTCAGCCAATCTTGGGTTGTATGGCATGGAACTTGCTGTGACTGCTTAAGGCTATATGTCTGATGCAACGGCATTGATTTACATGGTTAATCTGGCCTGCTGATCTCACTGCTTGGCCCCCTCATTGCTGCTTGCAGCTATATTTGGGGGCCAAGCAGCGAAGCTGCGAAGGCACCCATTGTGTTTGTTAGTTTTCTTATTATTATTATTATTCCGCCATGGAAGTCTATGGCAGCCCATAGAACCGTCTGGTAAAAAGTTGTGAAATTTGGCACACTGATTGGGGACAGTCTCATGATTAATTTCACCAAGTTTCATGTTGGCACCTTGACCGCTCTAGCGCCACCAACAGGCCAAAGTTGGACTTGCATTAACGCACGTAACTTTTGACCCGTAGGGCCGATTGTCAAAAATGAGGTACCGTTGGAATCCTTGGACCAAGCCGAGTTCAACGCACCCTATGACGTCATTTTCCGCCATGATGGATTTTCCGCCATTTTGGATTTTGTCAAAAACCTTTAAAAAGTTTCACGCCTCACATAGTTTGTCCGATTTTCACGAAACTTAGCACATAACATCTTCAGACCAAGCCGCACAAAAGTTATCGATTTTCATCTTCGGAACTAAAACTGTTTGCCCGTAACAGCCAAACGAAATATGCGGCGAAGCCGCCAAACAGGAAGTGAGCTCATATCTCAGCAACCCTTTCATCTGTCATAACCAAATTTAGTACATGGACTTATAACCCCATCAGTAGGGCACTCAAAAAATCTGGTGACCTTTGACCTCTAGGGGGCGCTGTAATTAAGAAATATGCCTATTGGCCTGTAGCTGCTGTTGTGCTTAGAATTAAAACGCACTAGTTGTGTCTGACAATACTGTGGAAGGTCCTTAGGCCGACCCAAGCCAACTTGTGATGTCATCGTAATTGATTTGGTCGCCATATTGGATTTAATCAAAAACATGAATAAGTATTCGTAAGTCACAAATTTCAGCTGATCCTCACCAAAATTGGTAGAGACCATCTTCAGACCATGCCTTATCAGTGTATTTTTTTCTGGAACAATTGACAGAAGCGTTCGCCTGTAACAGCCAATCGAAATTTGCGGCGAAGCCGCCAAACAGGAAGTGAGCTCATATCTCAGCAACGCTTTCATGTATCAAAACCAAATTTAGTACATGTACCTCAGACCCCATCGGGAGGACGCTCAAGAAATTTGGTGACATTTGACCTCTAGGGGGCACCGTAATTGACAAAAATGCATTTTGGCCAGTAGTTGCTGATGCGCATTATTTTGCAATGGAAGTCAATGGCAGCCCATAGAACCGTCTGGTAAAAAGTTATAAAATGTTGCACACTAATTGGGGACAGTCCAATAATTCATTTCACCAAGTTTCATACCGGCACCTTGAGCGCTCTAGCGCCACCAACAGGCCAAAGTTGGACTTGCGTTCACGCACGTAACTTCTGACCTGTTGACCCGATTGTCAAAAATGAGGTATCGTTGGAATCCTTGGACCAAGCCGAGTTCAACGCACCCTATGACGTCATTTTTCGCCATGATGGATTTTCCGCCATATTGGATTTTAGTGAAAGTGAAACTAAAACTTCACAGGTCACAAATTTTGTCCGATCGTCACCAAACTTGACACACATGCTCTTCAGACCAAGCCGCACAAAAGTTATTCCTTTTCGTCTTCGGAACTAAAACCGTTCGCGCGTAACAGCCAATCGAAATTTGCGGCGAAGCCGCCAAACAGGAAGTGAGCTCATATCTCAGCAACCCATTCATCTATCATAACCAAACTTAGTCCATGGACTCAGGACCCAATCAGGGGGACGCTCAAGAAATCTGGTGACCTTTGACCTCTAGGGGGCGCTGTAATTAAGAAACATGCCTTTTGGCCTGTAGCAGCAGTTGTGCTTAGAATTAAAACCCATTAGTGGTGTCTGGTACTACTGTTGAAGGTCCTTAGGCCGACCCAAGCCAACTTGTGATGTCATCGTAATTGATTCGGCCGCCATATTGGATTTAATCAAAAACACGTACGAATTTTCGCAGGTCACAAATTTCAGCGGATCCTCACCAAAATTGGCAGACAACATCTTCAGACCATGCCTTATCAGTGCATCGCTTTTTGGAACGATTGACAGTAGCATTCGGCTGTAACAGCCAATCGAAACTTGCGGCGAAGCCGCCAAACAGGAAGTGAGCTCATATCTCAGCAACCCTGCCATGTATCATCACCAAACTTACTACATATATTCATGACCCCATTAGGAGGACGCTCAAGAAATTTGGTGACCTTTGACCTGTAGGGGGTGCTGCAATTAGCAATGTTGCATTTTGATCTGTAGTTGCGATGTGTTTTATCGATCTTTTATTTTTGGATGTGAAACAGATGACAACATATTCCATCCAGTCATTGTAATGCGTGCGTGGTAGGGCGGGGCGGGACGGGGTGGGACGGGCAGGGGTGATTAGGTGGGGGGGCTGGCTGGCGGAGGCGGTGGCAGTACTCAGCCCTGTTTCAGCCCTACAAAATGAGTTATGTTTGATGTGACACTTGTTGAAAGTGTTGATCGCGAGTGTCTGCTGAGTTCTATCTTGTCGCCGTGGCTACTCCGGCCTATACTGCTTGGCCCCCTCATTGCTGCTTGCAGCTATATTTGGGGGCCAAGCAGCGAAGCTGCGAAGGCACCCATTGTGTTTCTATGATTTCTTATTATTATTATTTAACATCTTTCCTCTGCCATTGAAGTCTATGGCAGCCCATAGAACCGTCTGGTAAAAAGTTGTGAAATTTGGCACACTGATTGGGGATAGTACATTGATTAATTTCACCAAGTTTCATGTCGGCACCTCGAGGGCTCTAGCGCCACCAACAGGCCAAAGTTTGACGTGCGTTCACGCACGTAACTTTTGACCTGTTGACCCGATTTTGAAAAATGAGGTATCGTTGGAATCCTTGGACCAAGCCGAGTTCAACGCACCCTATGACGTCATTTTCCGCCATGATGGATTTTCCGCCATATTGGATTTTAGTGAAAGTGAAACTAAAACTTCACAGGTCACAAATTTTGTCCGATCGTCACCAAACTTGACACACATGCTCTTCAGACCAAGCCGCACAAAAGTTATCACTTTTCGTCTTCGGAACTCAAACCGTTTGACCGTAACAGCCAATCGAAATATGCGGCGAAGCCGCCAAACAGGAAGTGAGCTCATATCTCAGCAACCCATTCATCTATCATAACCAAACTTAGTACATGGACTCAGGACCCAATCAGGGGGACGCTCAAAAAATCTGGTGACCTTTGACCTCTAGGGGGCGCTGTAATTAAGAAACATGCCTTTTGGCCTGTAGCTGCTGTTTTGCTTAGAATTAAAATGCACTAGTGGTGTCTGGTAATACTGTTGGAGGTCCTTAGGCCGACCCAAGCCGACTTGTGATGTCATCGTAATTGATTCGGCCGCCATATTGGATTTAATCAAAAAAACGTACACATTTTTGCAGGTCACAAATTTCAGCGGATTCTCACCAAAATTGGCAGAGACCATCTTCAGACCATAATCTATCAATATCTTGCTTTCTGGAACAATTGGCAAAAGCATTCGCTTGTAACAGTCAATCAAAATTGGTGGCGAAGCCACCAAACAGGAAGTGAGCTCATATCTCAACAACCCTGCCATGTATCATAACCAAACTTACTATATGGATTCATGACCCCATTAGGAGGACGCTCAAAAAATTTGGTGACCTTTGACCTGTAGGAGGTGCTGCAATTAGCAATATTGCATTTTCATCTGTAGTTGCTGATGTGTTTTATCAATCTTTTATTTTTTGATGTGAAACTGATGACAACATGTTCCATCCAGTTCATTCTAATGCGTGCGTGGAAGGGCGGTGCGGGACGGGGTGAAACGGGCAGGGGTGATTAGGTGGGGGGGCTGGCTGGCGGAGGCGGTGGCAATATTCAATCCTGTTTCAGCCCTACAAAGTCAGTTATATTTTGATGTGACACTTGTTGAAAGTGTTGATCGCGGGTGTCTGCTGAGTTCTATCTTGTCGCCATAGCTACTATGGCCTATTCTGCTTGGCCCCCTCATTGCTGCTTGCAGCTATATTTGGGGGCCAAGCAGCGAAGCTGCGAAGGCACCCATTGTGTTTCTAGCTTTTCCTATTATTGGGGGCCAAGCAGCGAAGCTGCGCGGCAACCCATAGTTTTTGTACCTTTTCTTATTATTATTATTATAATTCCTCTCCTCTGGAAGTCTATGGCAGCCCATAGAACCGTACAGTAAAAAGTTGTGAAATTTGGCACATTCATTCCATACATTCCCATATTCCATTTCACAAATTTTCAAGTCTGAACCCCAGGCAGTCTAGCGCCACCAATGTGTCAAAGTTGGCGTTGCATCCATGCACTTAACTTTTGAACCGTATGTCCAATTTTGAACATCCATATATAGTTGGAACCCCTTGACGGACCTGAGTTCAATGACTCCTATTACGTTACTTTCCGCCATATTGGACCTCCGCCATATTGGATTTCATCAAAACCACTTAAAAGTTTTCATAGGTCACAAACTTCATCCAATTTTCACGAAACTTGACACAGATGATCTTCAGACCATGTCTCATAATTACATTGCCTTTGACACCCATACTCAAAGCTGGTCGCCAGCCACGACCAATCAAAATTGGCGGCAAAGCCGCCAAACAGGAAGTGAACTCAGATCTCGGCAAGGCTTTCACATATCAAAACCAAACTCACTACATGGGCTCAGGACCCAATTAAGAGGAGGCTCAATAAATTTCATGACTTTTGACCTACAGGTGGCGCTATAATTAACAAAACTACATTTTGGCCTCTATGGGGTGATGTGTTTGAAATTAAAACATATTAGTGATCTCTATTAATACTTTGGGAGGTCCTTAAGCTGACACATATCAACTTTTGACATTAACATAATTCATTGGACCGCCATATTGGATTTCATCAAAAACACTTAAAAGTTTTCACAGGTCAAAAACTTCATCCAATTTTCACGAAACTTGACACAGATGATCTTCAGACCATGTCTCATAATTGCATTGCCTTTGACACCCATACTCGAAACTGGTCGCCAGTCACGACCAATCAAAATTGGCGGCGAAGCCGCCAAACAGGAAGTGAACTCAGATCTCGGCAAGGCTTTCACATATCAAAACCAAACTCACTACATGGGCTCAGGACCCAATTAAGAGGAGGCTCAAAAAATTTCATGACTTTTGACCTACAGGTGGCGCTATAATTAACAAAACTACGTTTTGGCCTGTATGGGGTGATGTGTTTGAAATTAAAACATATTAGTGATCTCTATCAATACTTTGGGAGGTCCTTAGGCTGTCACATATCAACTTTTGACATTAACATAATTGATTGGACCGCCATATTGGATTTCATCAAAAACACTTAAAAGTTTTCACAGGTCACAAACTTCATCCAATTTTCACGAAACTTGACACAGATGATCTTCAGACCATGTCTCATAATTGCATTGCCTTTGACACCCATACTCAAAACTGGTCACCAGTCACGACCAATCAAAATTGCCAGCGAAGCCGCCAAACAGGAAGTGAACTCAGATCTCGGCAAGGCTTTCACATATCAAAACCAAACTCACTACATGGACTCAGGACCCAATTAGGAGGAGGCTCAATAAATTTCATGACTTTTGACCTACAGGTGGCGCTATAACTAACAAAACTACGTTTTGGCCTGTATGGGGTGATGTGTTTGAAATTAAAACATATTAGTGATCTCTATCAATACTTTGGGAGGTCCTTAGGCTGTCACATATCAACTTTTGACATTAACATAATTGATTGGACCGCCATATTGGATTTCATCAAAAACACTTAAAAGTTTTCACAGGTCACAAACTTCATCCAATTTTCACGAAACTTGACACAGATGATCTTCAGACCAAGCGTCACAAACGCATTGCTTTTTGGACCTTTATTCAAAACAAGTCAGCCGTGACGACCAATCGAAATTGGCGGCGAAGCCTCCAAACAGGAAGTGAAATGTTATCTCCGCCAAGCTTTCACGTATCAAAACCAAACTCGGTACATGGGCTCAGGACTCAATTAGGAGAAGGCTCAATAAATTTGGCGACTTTTGACCACTATGGGGCGCTATAATCACAGGAAGTAGGCTCATATCTCAGCAACACTTTCACCTATCAAAACCAAACTTGGTACATGGACTTGGGGCCCCATCCTGAGGACGCAGAATAAATTTGGTGTCTTAGGGGGCGCTATAATCACAGGAAGTAGGCTAATATCTCAGCAACGCTTTCATACAGTATATAGAAACCAAACTCAGTACATGGGCTCAGGACCCAATTAGGAGGAGGCTCAATAAATTTGATGACTTTTGACCTACAGGTGGAGCTATAATTAACAATACTACGTTTTGGCCTGTATGGGGTGATGTGTTTGAAATTAAAACATATTAGTGATCTCTGTTAATACTTTGGGAGGTCCTTAGGCTGACACATATCAACTTTTGACATTAACATAACTGATTGGACCGCCATATTGGATTTCATACAAAACACTTAAAAGTTTTCACAGGTCACAAATTTCATCCAATTTTCACGAAACTTGACATGATGAAGATGATCTTCAGACCATGCCTCACAAACGCATTGCTTTTTGGACCTTTATTCAAAACAGGTCGGCCGTGACGACCAATTGAAATTGGCGGCAAAGCTGCCAAACAGGAAGTGAACTGTTATCTCAGCCAAGCTTTCACGTATCAAAACCAAACTCGGTACATGGGCTCAGGACCCAATTAGGAGAATGCTCAATACATTTGGTGACTTTTGACCACTATGGGGGTGCTATAATCACAGGAAGTAGGCTCATATCTCAGATAACACTTTCACATATCAAAACCAAACTTGGTGCATGGACTTGAGACCCTATATTGAGGGTGCATACTAAATTTGGAGTATTTTGACCACTAGGGGGTGCGCTATACTCACAGGAAGTAGGCTCATATCTCATCAATACTTTTATGTATAGAAACCAAACTGGGTGCATGGACTTGGGACCCCATCTTGAGGACGCACAATAAATTTGGTGTCTTTTGACCACTAGGGGCACTATAACTATATAGACTTTGTCGTATCAATACCAAACTTGGTACATGGACTCTCGTGAACACATCCTGAGTACCTGCAATACATTTGGTGACATTTGACCACTAGGGGCACTATAATTAGTAGGAAGTAGGCTCATATCTCAACAATGCTTTTAGGTAAAGAAACCAAACTTTTTTACATGGGCTCAAGACACAATCCCAATCCAATTCATTCCAATCCAATCAAGTCCAGTCCAGTCCAATACAATCTATAATTACAGGACGTAGGCTCATATCTTGCTGTAATTAGCGAAATTACATTTTGACTGGTTGATGTGTTTTTAATTCAAACTTACTAATGGTGTCTGTTAATACTGTGGGAGGTCCTTAGGTAGACATATGGCAACTTGACAAAGTAATTGGTCCGGCCACCATATTATATTTGATCCAAAACACTAAAAGGTTTCACAGGTCACAAGGTTTGTCTGACTTTCACGAAACTTGGCACAGATGATCAATGATCACAAAATGGCCGATTTGAAGGTAAACAAACTTGTAACTTGGGAATTGTTCGCCTAACATAGCCATAGAGCCAGCTGGTTAGCACGTTGCAGCAAAGAACCAGCCTTGCAACTACAGGTCTCATTGACCTAGACAGAGACATCCTGCAACAACCTAAAAACATAAGTATAAGTCTAGACCTTTGGCGATCGTCTTTGCTTGTTAGTCTGTCGGCTCCAAAATAAAAGCACATTCACTATGGACAGGGGGAAAAGACTCAAGCGGTCAGAAGAATTTACAATGGAAAAAAAAAAAAAAAAATACCCAAAACTACATGTTATACCTTTAATGTACTTCAGTTAATAATAAAAAAATAAAAAAATCTCACTGGCTGATCAATGCCTTTATTGACTAAAGAGAGATAAACAAGGTACAAATGCATTTTAGTGCATATTAAATTAAATCTACCATTTTGGTTAGATGTAAATCTCTGAGTGTGATTACTCTGGCACCTTTCAGGCCATTTATGGACAGAAACAAATCAGTATTGCCATCATTAACAGTCTGCTACAACTCTGGTTAGTCTACTTTACGCTTTCAATTCAAGCCAAGTCGAGTCAATTCAATGTGTTTTATTGGCATTGATTGTGCATAGTGGTAATGTGCACAATGGTAATAAACAATACTAATACTGAAAGGAAAAAAAATGAAACGATCATAGAAAAACCAAACTATAAAAAGTAGACTTAACTTCCCAAATAAAATTTCAACAAAAATGAAAGAAATACTAATATTAAATTACAATACTTAAGATATTTACTATAGCAAATTTAGTATCAAATGTAATGTTAGGAATAAAGTTACCCACTAAAGAATAACAAAACAAAAAGCAAATATGCATTATGTTCAAATAGTAAAAAAAAAAAAAAAGTAAAACAAATAATGCAAAATCATATACAACACTTAACACAAAACAAGGGCACAACATGAAAACAAGGGCAAAACATGAAGTCATTAAAGCCCCAATTACTACTGAGCAAGCCTGGTCAACCACAGGTGAAAATGGATAAGCTTGAGCAAGCACCACCAATGATAAAATGATGGATCTCAGCAGACTGTCCACCTAGTAGAGGTTGTTTGATAGGCTGTGTGGCTTGTGGAGGTCCATGAGCCTCAGCAGGCTCTGACAGACCAGGTCCCCCAGTAGAGTACATGGCTGGTGGATATCCATGAGCGTCAGCAGGCCTCACCATTGGTACATCCCATGAAACAAATACATGGACAAGCTCTGTGCATACCTGTGGCCATTGCCACACCACAGCTCTGGAGCATTTCAGCAGGAGGTAGATTCTTTGACTGGGCAGACATTATCTGTAACACAATTTGAGAGCAGATTTGCAGTGAATGTATACATTATTTTGTTGCACAGGTGTAAGAAAGCAAAATATTTATTCATTAACAGTGGAACAACAATACAAATTTACATCCTGCCAAATGTGCATAAATAACATTTAAATTGCAACTTTTAGAAAAAGAAAAAAACATGCATACGCACATAACCTGAGAAGATCTTGATGGGCTGTGTGGCTTTTAGAGGTCCATGAGCCTTAGCAGGCTCTGACTGGTGCAGGTCACTCAGAAGGCTGTGTGGCTGGTGGATGTCCCTGAGCCTCAGCAGGCTGTGTGACTGGTACAAGTTCCTCAGTAGGGTACGTGGCTGATGGAGGTCCCCGAGTTTTAGCAAGTAGAAGTGGGACAAGGAAAAGATGAGCAGGCCCTGTTTGTAACTGTTGACACACATACATATATATATATATATATATATATATACACATATACATATACATATACATATATATATATGTGTATATATATATATATATATATATGTATATATATATATGTATATATATATATATGTATATGTATATGTGTGTATATATATATATATATATGTATATGTATATGTATACATATATATACATATATATACATATATATACATATATATACATATATATACATATATATACATATATATACATATATATATATATATATATATATATATATATATATATATATATATACATACATATATATATACATACATATATATATATATATATCTCTTCACACACTGCCAAATGTGCATAAGTAACATGGATACTCACATAACCTGATAAGATCTTGATAGGCTCTGTGGCTTGTAGAGGTCTATGAGCCTCAGCAAGTACAAGTGGGATGGGGAAGACACACATGGACAACCTGTGCATAACTGTTGCCATAGCCACACATCAGCTTGGGAGCATTTTCGCATAGATGCTTTGAGGCTTGGGAGAGCAGATGTAAATATGCAATTATAGTATACATACCATTGTTGCACAGGTAAAATAAAAAAAAAAAAACATGTATATCCATTAGTGTACATCCTGACAAATGTGCATAAATACAAATTTGGATGCCAGCCTTTGAAAATAATGTATAGTTAAATATAATGGGTACTCACATAATGTCAATGCCTCTCTAACATAAGACCTCATGACAATGTCCAACTCGACACCTCAGAAGTAGTATGTTCTTTTGTTTCAGAAGCTTATAGCTTTCAACAGTTTTGTCCTACAAAGTAAGACTTCTTGCCCTCCATATTCAGTCCATTGTTTTGAGATGGTTAATTTTACAGATCCAGCAGTGAAATTCAAAAACAGGTCAAAACAGATGCCATATATAAACAATGAAATGCCATTACAGATATGAAATAGAATATATATAGCATTAGTTATCGTTTTTAAGACCAAAACATAGATTTATAAACACTTTCATTCTTTGTAATTATCCACACCAAAATAGCATTCACAATAATATAACAAAAGAAAAACCAAAAATACTTAATGTGATGGTACAGTATGAACACATTGGCTCTCTGTTTGAGCCAATACCATAATTCATGAAAATGTTGGAAAAAAAAAAAAAAAAAAAAAGTCCAATATACTGTAGGGGTCATTTTCCAAAAGAAATTGCACTAAAAAGATGCAGTCAGGGATTTTAAGCAATTGAAATTGAGCAATGGGCTTGACCCATACAATTTGCTGTCGCAGACTTCACCTAGATAAATCAACTATATTATTTTTTTTATATTTATACATTCATCTGTATGCATTTACCATTATTTGTAACTTCTTTTGGAAAATGACCCCCACAACCCTCCCATCCACTGCAAGGAGCCGTCCAGTTTTACACTCTCTCCTTTCCACCACCCACCCAAACCCCACTTAGCGGACGGAATAATGCAAACATAAACTCATAATAATGTCCTATAAAACATAGTCAGAACATAAATACTTACCAATTCAAAGATAAATGTCATTAATCACAAAAAAACATTACAACAGTGAGATCAGGATTGCTTCATGAAAACTGTAATATGTCTGCACAACTTCAACAACAACATCTACTGTGTCTTTAATGTAGACATGATCTATTAATGTACCTTTTTCTGTTGTAGCTGCTTGCACATGTTGAGTATATCCATGCCGTTCCAGTAACTTGAGAATTGTGGACGATACAAAGATATCCTCATTGAAGTCTCCCATTATGATTTTCCTCCCTGGATGCTTTTCAAGTTCAAAGATGACCTGTAGTAACTGTTCTCGAAACATGTCAATCTTATATGAACTAGGCCTATACAACACAACAGCAGACAAATTTGCATGAGGTATTTGAAAATATAGACATTCTAAATTGCATTTTTCTGGAATTAACACCTGCATGTCAATATTTTCTGAACAATATACACCAACTCCACCTCTTTGTTGTGGTTTCAGAGCTGCAAAGGCTGGCTCAGAGTCATCGTAACAGTTTCCTCTCGGATTGTGTTTGAAGACGTATCCTGGAAGTTGTGGCTCTTCTTCAGTGTCTACATTGAGCCACGTCTCTGTTAGGCAAATACAGTCAGCGTTCATGAGGGCTTTGTGGGATTGAACATCCTGAATGTGAGCATTCAAACTCTGTACATTGTGAAGTGCTACTGTGCACACAGGGTTCATGTTGGATGAAACGGATGTTCCAAAGTTAAACTTAGGCAAGCTTTTCATAGCCAGATCTACTTTGTTGTCACAGAATATCGCAGATTCTTTGAAGTCCTCAATTGTCAGCCCACCTAGAGTTCTCACACGACTCAATGCAACATATGCTTGCCCTGGAGCAAAGATCTTCTTGAGTGATACAACAGCCCCTTCAACAGTAAGCCCTTGACATTTATGTACAGTTACTGACCAGGCCAGGCTAATCGGCAGTTGCCTTCGTACTCCACCATTATTAGCCACTTGTTCCTCTTGCACTTCCACTATTGTTGTACGCTCAGAAACCCTTTTTGCTTTTGACCTCTGGATCTTTCCAACATTAGGGTTTTCAAACTCCACATGGATAGCTGCAGGGATGTCATCCTCTTGTTGACTTTGAATGATTTCCACGACTGTACCACATGCTCCGTTGACAAGGCCATCAGACACATCTATGTTTTTCCTCAACATGACCCTTGCACCAACACCCAATGAAACACATTTAGGCAAGCAAGAGTTGAACACTTTTGTGTGAAAGCCAACTTTACGTTCCATTCTTCCAGTTTTGGGATTTCTGACAAAATCTTGAGCATGTATACTGATTGCGTCTGGGCAGGTCTCTTGCAGTCTCTTCACATTATATTCATCAACCTCTGCATTTGTAGCATACATGTGAATGTCTGTAGATTCCTCACCAGTTTCACACCGCTTCAATGTGAGAACATCATGGTCACTGAGAGGTTCATTCTTTTTACGGACTCTGAGACGATTAAGCATTTCTGCAAATGTTGCGTTCTCTTGTCTAACGACTTTGGTCAGTTCAGCAACTTCAAAGTTGTTCTCCCACAGGTTGGCTCCTTTGGTTTCAGCAAAAAGAGGTGTGCCTTTCACTGGCTTCAATTGGAAAAAATCACCAACACAAATCAGGGAAATTTTTCCAAACAAGGAATAATCACCAGTCTGCTTGATTTGACGCAGCCTACCATGAATGTAGGCCAGAAGACGGTGGTCGACCATGGACACTTCATCAATGATCAGAATTTGCAAGCTGCCCATTTTGGTTCGTAAAGAATTGACTTTCTCATCACCTAGTGGTTGATATGGCAGTCTGACATTTGCACCAATGGAGAATGTATTGTGAATTGTTGCAGCACCAATGTTATATGCAGCCACACCAGTAGGTGCTGTTAGAACCACAGTGAGATCCTCAGGATTTTCAGCAATCTGTGACAACAGCCTGGTTGATTCATAATGTATCGCTTTGATTAAATGGCTTTTTCCCGTTCCTGCTCCACCAGTAATGAATAATCGTAATGGTTCAGGATTTTGTCCAAACAGTTTCTGCAAACACCACCGACGAACAGCATAGAATATGGCAGATTGTTCTTCATTTAATGATCGTAATAAATGCACTGCATCCTGTCTGGGCATTGACACATGATTTGTTTCCAAAGCGCATGTAGTCTGTGGGTTTGCTGTCAGGTCAGGAATGAGCTCACCATCACCTTCATCATCTACAACTTTGTCTTTAATCAGATCCAAACAACGAAGACGCTCCCTTTCTGTTTCAGGACATATCTGAGCCCAGGCATCTTCTAAATCAAGGTTATCTTCCAGCAACTGTTTAGCTCTATCGATCTCATCACTTTCTTTTTCAAATAAAGCTTTGTTAGTATCCACAATCAACTGCACTCTTTGGACATCAATGCCACATTTCACTGCACCATTTTTATAGAAATGCTCATATGCATCAAACTGGGGTGGTTTGAGGTGACAGTCTTCATAGTAAGGCAAAAACAGTTGCAACAATGAATGAAAGTACTTTTCCAGGTTTTTTGTGGGAGAAAACCTGGGATACCTCACGACAGCAGGTTCCGTTCGAGTCCTTCGTTTCACAAAGCCACAGTTGTTGTTGAGCTGTATTATGTCATGCAAATCTTTTTCAGATGGAACCTGCGACTTTGATACAACTCTGTATTCAGAACAAAAACTGGCAAGGCATAAATTGTCAAATTGTGCATTCTTGGGTCTGTTCTTATATCTCTCAATCACATTGGTCATCCAAATGCTGCTGTCATCATTACACTGTTGGAACTGAGCTTTGGTTTGGAGTACATGTAAGGGTAAACTCATCCTAACAGGATTCTCACCAATGGGAATGAACTGTACATCACGAGAGCATTCTTTCAAGTGCATGTGTGTTAATCGATACACTGCCTCTTGAGCTGAAACTTCTCTGTTGTGTAGGTATACACTTCCAAGCTGTTTGAATGCTGCTTTTGCATCAAGGTTGCCATTCATGGCCTCATCTTGTGTCCGTTGTAAGAGCAAACCCATTTCTTGTTCTGCTTTTGTGATGTACGACAGTATGTAGACAACAACTGAAAAGGCATCTGTGACATACTGGATGTCCATATTGCCTTGCCAAGCACGAAGTAAGTCTTTGTTGTACTGGTTCACCCAAATGTCTCTAGGATTTCGTTTCAGTACAATGCTTTTCTTTTTGGAACATATGTTGTACACCTTTTCAAACATACCTTGATCTATTCCAAGAGACTCAAAAAATGCATCAGTTGTGTCAAAATTCATGTCAGGAATGGTCAATGCAGTTTTGACTTTCTTCATTATTGCACTTGCACTTTTATGGTCATCGTTGCCATTAAAATCCTCACAGTTACCACCTCTTGTGATGAAAGTACAACTTGATGGTGGTCGTGGGAAATTGAACCTGCACACTGTGTTTTTCTTGCGGCAAGTCTTAGAGTGTCTTGTGCTGTGCCTTTGTACGCTGCTCACAACCTCGAAGAGCTCTGCATCAGTTTCTGGTGGTATCTCACAGGTGATGTATGTATCTATGAAATGTGCCACTTCATCATCACTCTCTCTATCAATCTTGGGAGCATTTTCAACCCAAAAGAGACAGTGGACATGAGGAGAACCACGCTGTTGAAATTCAACACGATAAAAGTAGTCCTTTATTTTCCCTATGGGTTCTGCTGGCGACATGATTACATCACGGAGAAAACAATGCCATCGGTGATCAAACATTCTTGCCGCTGTCACAGGGTTTCGACGTATGAGTCCACATTTGTCAGACCAGTCAAGATCGTCAACAGCTGTTTGTTTACCTTCTATTCTTAGAATAGAGTTCAGCATTTCAGGCCATCTCAAATCTGCAGAGCTAAAAGATGCAAAGAACGTGGGTATGGAGAGTTGTCTTATCATGGCAAATAAATCTTTCTGAACTGACATCCAGTATGGAGGTGTGCCACGAATTCCTCGTAAGAACTTGTATCCTTCGTCATTGTGCAATATTTTACTCAATGAGTCGGAGTTCAACAGCATGTCTGGTGATGCATTTTTCAGAGAGAAGTTGCCGCCACCTTTGCGTAATGCCACCGATACACCGGATACAACTTGATGCACCTCTGAAATGTATTGTGCGAAAAAAATGAAGTCTGTGTTCTGTGCAAAACGTCCATCTGCATTGAGAATACGTGTATTCAGGTACCGTGCCAGAGTTATTTTGGACTCTCTTTCATCATGGAATGTAGGTCCACCAGATGGATACAGAACAGGAAAACATTTTGGTTCGTTTGTTTTATCAGACAGCAACCTCACTGGACTGTTACCTTCACCTGGTGCCACATTAAGTATATCCTGAAAATTCTGGTCAATGATCTCTGAACCCAGATCAACAGGTTGTAATGATGTATCTGACAAAAGCCCATTCTGGTCTTTGATATAAGTCAGATCTTCCTCTGCTTGTTCTTCAGGAATATTTTCATCATCACTGTTAGCAGCCGTTTCCTGTTTGGTATTTTCCTGATCAGTGTCATTCAGAGAGTTTACCCATTCATCATTCATGGTTACATCACCATACCACTTATTGTTTGCCATCAAATACTGAAGAGCATTTCTGACACGATCAGTGTGGACATACATGTACTCATAATGACCTTTGAATGTCAATTTCCGTTTCAATTTGACTCGTATCATCTTGTCGTCACATTCATTTCTTGGAAGAATATTGGTCACATCTGTGCTGTTAATAGGAACAGAGACGCAAGGACCATGGCAAGCCCTTTGACGGCCTCGAGGCAAACACAACAGCTTCATAAAGGGAATGTGACGTGCAATAAGATGTTGTTCCAAAGAGTTAAGACATTTCAGTTCTGCTGGAATTTCATCCAAATGCATGTTGTTAACAACACTCTCCTCAGGAAGCTTTTCTGCGAGTATTTTCCGATTACAAGTATAGCAAATCCACAATTTGTTTGATGGGCTATCAGACAAATGGCATCCCTGCTCGCATTCAGGATCACACACATGTAGATATTGCAATGTTATGCATCTATTAGCCAGTGCAGCAACTTCTGCTCCTTTTTTTTCATAACAATGACTTCTACACTCGACCACCTGCTTCCTGAATAGTAAACGATGACATACTGAGCATACATATTCAGGACCACAACTGACCTCCTGACGGAAATAACGAATTGCAAAGTCTATGTCTTTCTGGTTTTTTTTCCACTTTGCATAACTTTTACAACTCCGTTTTATTTTATTTGCACGGGTGTTTTTGTTTTCTCTGTATGTTTTCTTGTTGTCCTCTTTGATTTTGTTCTGAAAAATAATGTTGTTCTTGTATTTTGTACGACTATAACCACAGACAAGAGTCTGGAATGGCTTGTTGGTCTTATATTTGACTTTGGAGTGATCACGGACAAGAGTCTGGAATGGCTTGTTTGTCTTATATTTGACTTTGGAGTGATCACGGACAAGAGTCTGGAATGGCTTGTTTGTCTTATATTTGACTTTGGAGTGATCACGGACAAGAGTCTGGAATGGCTTGTTTGTCTTATATTTGGCTCTAGAAAGCTTGCGTACCATTGCTTGAAAGACAACATTTGTCCTATATCTCACTTTAGAGCAGTCACGCTTCAATGTCTGATATTTGGGATCAGAAGTATATTTATTCCTAAGACAGGCAAGCTTTTGCTCTCTGTGATCACGGTCATTGTGGTATCTCATGCGTTTCTTAGCATTCACATTGTCTGATTTATCTTCCAACTTCCTTTTTCGTGTTGATCTCAAGTTATCATCAATCTTGACTGGCCGGCATGTTCCCGCACAAGGCTTTCCTACATCTTTGTGTTGTACACATGCAACAACTTCATAATGGTTTCCAGTGTGATTCAAATAGATGCAATTCTCTCGACATGCCTGTGAGTCAATAGGTCTGTGCAGATTCCATCTTCCATCATTAAAAGTAATGATAGTTGTTTGCAAAAAGTCAGCGGCAGCAAAAATATCAATTTCTTTTGCCCATGAACCACAGTAGTAGATTCTTGATTTAGTGACGTAGTCCTGCACAGATGTGTATTCATCCCTCAAATATGTTTCAAATTTGGTGCTGTTTGTCTTAAGGTGTCGCACAACAGCCCGTCTGATTTTCAGATGCTTGTCTTGATTGTGACATATAGTGAAGGCCAGGCTACGGTAAAAACAATTCCCATCTGGCTTTATGCTTTCTGTCTTACAAGGACATCCCATGTCATCAACATCAGTTGTTGCCAATAGGCCTACATCAAAATGTACATTTTGAAGATCTAAACATGTGCACAGTGCATCCTGGTCCTGATGAGTTAAAGGTTTAAACGCCCGTTTCTGAACTCTTACATCACTTATAATGACATCACTTGCTTGCAAATTACACATTAAAGGTTGAAAAGAGTGTTTGGAAGATTCCACATCGACAACAATAACATCATCTATTTCAAAGTAATTTTCTTTAACATCCTTACTGATCACTTGTTTTAAAACATCACTGTAGCATGGTCTGCTGTTTCTATGAGAACTTGTGTCTAGTAGAGGCTTACCCTTCATCACATCGCTGTAGACTGGAAGGCAGTTTGCAGAGCTTGTGGTACAGCTGGATGCATTGTTCATCTGGGTGCTGCCATCAATTACTCTTGCATTGACTCCGGTTAATTCAAAGCGTGGTGTGCCTATACCAAAACATCGTGCAAAGTTGTACAGAAAGGTAAACAGAGACTCTACAGAGCTAAAGTAAGCAACACAACTTGCCTCTTGACCTTTCTGATTAACTTTCCCACTGGCATGTGAATCAATAAAGGCAAACCTGGATCCTTCTTTCACAATAGCACACGTATTAGCACATATAGTTAACAGGCAGGCATCATAACTCAACAATGTTCGCTGTATTGCTACATCAAAAGGCATAGCAACATCACGTAATGCATGGTCATAGTCATCAACATGAACAATACCAGTGAAAGGCTCAGCAAAGTCTATAGTAAAAACACAATTCCACAATCTGTGCCGTCTTGGCAGTTCAGACACTGCAATGTAACCCCTTCCATCAACATGGTCTCTTATTTTACCTTGAGCTCTCATGGACCTGTAAAGGACAGTACCTTGGACCAAAACTTCATCTAAATCTTCAGGTTCCCAGGTCAACACACTCTTTATCTTGCACATCAAAACTGCAGTCAGACTGATGGCTCCACACTGCTTGTTACGTGCATTTCCAAACCGTGCATGACCTTGATGAAAAGACCCCATCAGCACAGATCTCTCTGGAACACAAGGCTCAGTTATACAGACACATTCTTTCACAGAATTTGTAACAGTAGGTTGGTTTGTTGGATATTCAGGCACAATTGTAGGCAAGTTTTGACAAGTTTTGACAGTTTTTGGAAGGTATTGGAGGGTATTGGAAGGTATTGGAGGGTATTGGAAGGTATTGGAAGGTATTGGAAGGTTTTTTGAGATTGGTTGGGCTTCACAAGGACGCCCAACCTTGTCACTGGAACCCAGCTCATCCAGTGCATTTCCCACCAGAGACCTCTTACTCTGCATCTGTAACACAGAAAGCCCATCATAAACAATCAAGTCTAACATACTATATTTCCATAATAATATAATACAGTTGCATTGTAATTATTCAAGTAATTCTAATATACACACACACTTTCAGTACAACAACGCATATATTTGTTTGCATAAAAGCTCTTCAACAACTTCTTAATTTAGACATAGGCTTACAGTCTTTCAAATTAAATCAAATATTCAAATTTTTAGCACCACATTTACAAGAAAGAGAGCAATAAGAATGTGAGGCAACATGTGTTCAACATTACATGATTACTATTAAAATCACACCATCATAACTGTGTGGGAAAAATGAACGGAGGACACCTGACCTCTGTGGACCTCAACTCGGCCTGTCTCTTCTTGGCCGCCATGGACCGCTTATTGGGACGCGGCATCTGCAAAGCACACAGAAAACACATCAGTCCAACATGCTACATTTCCTTAGGTGACACTAATAATTTAAATCAGTTATAATTAACACAAAAGATTTTAAACTCCAACATGGGCATATCTACTAGATTTAAACTCTTAAAGATGTAGGCTAGTTGTTACCTACCATCTTGCACTAAATACTTACTGCACAGCATACTTTCTAGTATGAATACTACTGTAATTATTCCAAATATCAATATAAGCCATTTTTCTGTTATCCATTTGTAATCAGTGGAGTGTACACATTTTCAAATTTCACTACAACTTGTATACTGACTGTATACAACAAATAAAACCCTCAAACTTTTAACACTTACCTTCACCAAACTCAAATCTATCTGGAAAGGATACATGTCTCAATAAAAGATTGTCAGATACATCCTTGGCATTTACAATGAAATAGATAGATACGTTGAACTTTAACACACATGTGTTTTCTAGCCAGTCTTAGAATTTACCAACACATTTTCCCAATCAAACACACTTGAAGAAACAATATCAGTCAACATAAAAACAAGAAGAATAGTTAAAGCAGCACTACAGGGTTCTAATCTAAAACCAACAAACTAGCTAAGCCTAATAAGCACACATAACACCCAACAGAAGTGCCAAGGAAAGATCTGTATATTATGCCTTCAAAATGTGCCGAGTTACTATTAACTCACCTGTGACATTCAATTAAAATACACCAAATAACAATGCTATAGCCTCAGTTAATCTAACAGTTTTACAGTTAGTTCACTGAAAGACATCATTACCAACTCAATGTCAAGTATGCTATACAATACACATGTCTTGTACCAAATGTAACAATTTATTAACTCATTAAAATCCAGCAACATCACTTTTAAAGCAGCTATGATATATAGTCAAACTGTAGAAATAAAAGCATATGCCTAACTTCAATTTAGGTAGGCTACTGCACTCATAATGAGAACACATGATTTGCAAACTCAACAATTCAGAATTCAACTCAAAACATATAACACCAACTTACTTCCACTCCACTTCAAGTCGTCTACTGCTTGTATTCACCAGGACACAAACTATGTAGGTAGGTAGCCTAATCCAAAAAACAGTCCGAGGTCGTAGCACGTTAATGAGTAAGGCAGTGAGGGAATCCTTAGTCCAAATCTGTTGAACAGTCCGATGTCTACTCAAATGAGAGTAATGATTTTCAAAATTCACTATTCGTAGAGAGCAGAAACAAGCAATAACTTGTGGTTCGCACAAGATCACACAACAATTCCGCAGAGACTTTTTTCCGCCGATCACAGCTTAGATACTGTGACTGATTCAATCAGCTGATTTCACTCATCAGCTGCAGGTGCATTGACAGCAGACTGTGCAGATTGGAAGCAGGTGGGGTGGCGAGTGCACAATGCAGAGTGATAGGTAGCAGGACAGATAAAACCTGGCTCAGGATCTAGAAGAGCTGGGTCGGTCTCTGATGTGGACTTGTGAACACATCCTGACGACAGACAATACATTTGGTGACCTTCGACCACTAGGGGCGCTATAATTAGGAAGACTTTCTCGTATTGACACCAAACTTGGTACGTTGACTCGTGAACACATCCTAAAGACCCACAATAAATTTGGTGATTATTTGACCACTAGGGGCGCTATAATTATCAACACTTTCACTTATCGCAACCAAACTTGGTATTTGGACTTGGGACTACATCCTGAGGACACACAATTAATTTGGTGTGCTTTGACCACCAGGGGTGCTATATTTATTAACACTTTCACCAATTGAAACTAAACTTGGTATGTGGAGTCATGACCCCATATTAAGACTGCACAATTATTTTGGTGACCTTTGACCACTAGCAGTGCTATAATTATCAATACTTTGACCAATTTAAACCAAACTTGGTATGTGGACTTAGGACTACATCTTGAGGACACACACTAAATTTGGTGACCTTCTAATCCAGTCCAGTCCAATCCAATCCAATCAAGTCCAATCCAATCCTACCTAACACAACACAGTCAAGTCCAGTCCAGTCCAATCCAATCCAATCTAATCCCAACTCCTGCTCAACTGCTTGGCCCCCACATTGCTGCTTGCAGCTATATTTATTACACATCTTTCCTCTGCCATTGAAGTCTATGGCAGCCCATAGAACCGTCTGGTGAAAAGTTGTGAAATTTGGCACACTAATTAGGCTGCGTCCCAGAATTAATTTCACCAAGTTTCGAGTCTGCACCACGAGCGCTCTAGCGCCACCAACAGGCCAAATTTGGACATGCGTTCATGCATGTAACTTCTGACCCGTTGGCCCGATTTTGAAAAATGAGGTACCATTGGAATCCTTGGACCAGGCCGAGTTCAACGCACCCTATGACGTCATTTTCCGCCATGATGGATTTTCCGCCATATTGGATTTTAGTGAAAGTGAAACTAATTTTTCACAGGTCACAAATTTTGTCCGATCGTCACCAAACTTGACATACATGATCTTCAGACCAAGCCTAACAAAAGTTGTGGTGTTTTGTCTTCGGAACTTAAACCGTTCACCCGTAATATCCAATTGAAACTTGCGGCGAAGCCGCCAAACAGGAAGTGAGCTCATATCTCAGCAATCCATTCATCTATCATAACCAAACTAAGTACATGGACTCAGGACCCAATCAGGGGGACGCTCAAGAAATTTGGTGACCTTTGACCTCTAGGGGGCGCTGTAATTAAGAAACATGCCTTTTGGCCTGTAGCAGCAGTTGTGCTTAGAATTAAAACACACTAGTGGTGTCTGGTACTACTGTTGAAGGTCCTTAGGTCAACCCAAGCCAACTTGTGATGTCATCGTAATTGATTTGGCCGCCATATTGAATTTAATCAAAAACACGTACAAGTTTTCGCAGGTCACAAATTTCATCTGTTCTTCACCAAATTTGGTAGAGACCATCTTCAGACCATGCCTGATGAGTGCATTGCTTTCTGGAACAATTGACAGAAGCATTGACCTGTACCAGCCAATCGAAATTGGCGGCAAAGCCGCCAAACAGGAAGTGATTTCATATCTCAGCAACGCTTTCATGTATCAAAACCAAATTTAGTACATGTACCTCAGACCCCATCGGGAGGACGCTGAAGAAATTTGGTGACATTTGACCTCTAGGGGGCACCGTAATTGACAAAAATGCATTTTGGCCAGTAGTTGCTGATGCGCATTATTTTGCAATGGAAGTCAATGGCAGCCCATAGAACCGTCTGGTAAAAAGTTATACAATTTTGCACACTAATTGGGGACAGTCCAATAATTCATTTCACCAAGTTTCATGCCGGCACCTCAAGCGCTCTAGCGCCACCAACAGGCCAAAGTTGGACTTGTGTTTACGGACGTAACTTTTGACCTGTTGACCCGAATGGCAAAATGAGGTATCATTGGAATCCTTGGGCCAAGCCGAGTTCACACCCCCACACACCCTATGAAGTCAATTTTTGACCTCTGTGTTTAAATCACAGCAAGTGTGATCATATCTCAGTCAATCTTTTATTTTTGATGTGAAACTGATGACAGCAAGTTCCATCTAGTTCATTCTAATGTGTGCGTGCAAGGGTGGGACGGGGTGGGATGGGCAGGGGCGGTTGCGGCGGTGGGCTGGCTGGGGGAGGGGGCGGCGACACTCAGCCCTGGTTCAGCCCCACAAAATCAGTTATGTTTTGATGTGAAACTTGACCTTGTAACTCAGCCAATCTTGGGTTGTATGGCATGGAACTTGCTGTGACTGCTTAAGGCTATATGTCTGATGCAACGGCATTGACTTACATGGCAAATCTGGCCTGCTGATTTCACTGCTTGGCCCCCTCATTGCTGCTTGCAGCTATATTTGGGGGCCAAGCAGCGAAGCTGCGAAGGCACCCATTGTTTTTCTATTTGTTCTTATTATTATTATTATTATTATTATTATTATTATTATTATTCCGCCATTAAAGTCAATGGCAGCCCATAGAACCGTCTGGTGAAAAGTTGTGAAATTTGGCACACTGATTAGGGACAGTCCCATGATTAATGTCACCAAGTTTCATGATGCCACCTCAAGCACTCTAGCGCCACCAACAGGCCAAAGTTGGACTTGCGTTCACGCACGTAACTTTTGACCCGTATGGCCGATTGTCAAAAATGAGGTATCGTTGGAATCCTTGGACCAAGCCGAGTTCAACGCAGCCTATGACGTCAATTTCCGCCATGATGGATTTTCCGCCATATTGGATTTCATCAAAAACACTAATAAGTCTTCACAGGTCACAAATTTGGTCCAATCGACACCAAACTTCACAGATATCATCTACAGTCCATGCCCCATTAATGTATTGCTTTTTGTATTCAGAACTAAAACCGCTCGCGCGTTACAGCCAATCGAAGTTTGCGGCGAAGCCGCCAAACAGGAAGTGAGCTCATATCTCAGCAACGCATTCATCTATCATAACCAAACTTAGTACATGGACTCAGGACCCAATCAGGGGGACGCTCAAGAAATCTGGTGACCTTTGACCTCTAGGGGGCGCTGTAATTGAGAAACAGGCCTTTTGGCCTGTAGCTGCTGTTGTGCTTAGAATTAAAACGCACTACTGGTGTCTAGTAATACTGTTGGAGGTCCTTAGGCCGTCCCAAGCCAATTTGTGATGTCATCGTAATTGATTCGGCCGCCATATTGGATTTAATCAAAAACACGTAAAAATTTTCGCAGGTCACAAATTTCAGTGGATCCTCACCAAAATTGGCAGAGATCATCTTCAGACCATGCCTTATCAGTGCATTGCTTTCTGGAACAATTTACAGAAGCATTCGGCTGTAACAGCCAATCGAAATTTGCGGCGAAGCCGCCAAACAGGAAGTCAGCTCATATCTCAGCAACCCTTGCATGTATCAAAGCCAAACTGGGTGCATAGACTCAGGACCCAATCAGGGGGACACTCAATAAATCTGGTGACCTTTGACCTCTAGGGGGCGCTGTAATTAAGAAACATGCCTTTTGGCCTGTAGCTGCTGTTGTGTTTGGAATTAAAATGCACTAGTGGTGTCTGGTAATACTGTTGGAGGTCCTTAGGCCGACCCAAGCGAATTTGTGATGTCATAGTAATTGATTCGGCCGCCATATTGGATTTAATCAAAAACACGTACAAGTTTTCACAGGTCACAAATTTCAGCGGATTCTCACCAAAATTGGCAGAGACCATCTTCAGACCATAATCTATCAATATATTGCTTTTTGGAACAATTGGCAAAAGCATTCGCTTGTAACAGTCAATCAAAATTGGTGGCGAAGCCGCCAAACAGGAAGTGAGCTCATATCTCAACAACCCTGCCATGTATCATAACCAAACTTACTATATGGATTCATGACCCCATTAGGAGGACGCTCAAGAAATTTGGTGACCTTTGACCTGTAGGAGGTGCTGCAATTAGCAATATTGCATTTTGATGTGTAGTTGCTGATGTGTTTTATCAATCTTTTATTTTTTGATGTGAAACTGATGACATCATGTTCCATCCAGTTAATTCTAATGCGTGCGTGCAAGGGCATGGCAGGACGGGGTGGGACGGGCTGGGGTGATTAGGTTGGGGGGCTGGCTGGCGGAGGCGGCGGCAATACTCAGCCCTGTTTCAGCCCTACAAAGTCAGTTATGTTTTGATGTGACACTTGTTGAAAGTGTTGATCGCGGGTGTCTGCTGAGTTCTATCTTGTCGCCGTGGCTACTCCGGCCTATTCTGCTTGGCCCCCTCATTGCTGCTTGCAGCTATATTTATTGGGGGCCAAGCAGCGAAGCTGCGAAGCACCCATTGTGTTTCTATGAATTCTTATTATTGGGGGCCAAGCAGCGAAGCTGCGAAGGCACCCATTGTTTTTCTATTTTTTCTTCTTATTATTGGGGGCCAAGCAGCGAAGCTGCGAAGGCACCCATTGTGTTTCTATGATTTCTTATTATTGGGGGCCAAGCAGCGAAGCTGCGAAGGCACCCATTGTGTTTCTAGCTTTTCTTATTATTATTATACCTTCTTCCGCCATGGAAGTCAATGGCAGCCCATAGAACCGTCTGGTGAAAAGTTGTGAAATTTGGCACACTGATTAGGGACAGTCCCATGATTAATGTCACCAAGTTTCATGATGGCACCTCAAGCGCTCTAGCGCCACCAACAGGCCAAAGTTGGACGTGCGTTCACGCATGTAACTTTTGACCTGTTGATCCGATTTTGAAAAACGAGGTATCGTTGGAATCCTTGGACCAAGCCGAGTTCAACGCACCCTATGACGTCATTTTCCGCCATGATGGATTTTCCGCCATTTTGGATTTCATCAAAATCACTTAAAACGTATCAGAGGTCACACATTTTGTCCGATCGACACCAAACTTCATAGATATCATCTACAGACCATGCCTCATTAATGCATTGCTTTTTGTCTTCGGAACTAAAACCGTTCGCGCGTAACCGCCAATCGAAATTTGCGGCGAAGCCGCCAAACAGGAAGTGAGCTCATATCTCAGCAACCCATTGATCTATCATACCCAATCTTATCCCATGGACTCAGGACCCAATCAGGGGGACGCTCAAGAAATTTGGTGACCTTTGACCTCTAGGGGGCGCTGTAATTAAGAAACATGCCTTTTGGCCTGTAGCTGCAGTTGTGCTTAGAATTGAAACCCACTAGTGGTGTCTGGTACTACTGTTGAAGGTCCTTAGGCCAACCCAAGCCAACTTGTGATGTCATCGTAATTGATTCGGCCGCCATATTGGATTAAATCAAAAACACAAAAAAGTTTTGGCAGGTCACAAATTTCATCTGTTCCTCACCAAAATTGGCAGAGACCATCTTCAGACCATGCCTGATGAGTGCATTGCTTTCTGGAACAATTGACAGAAGCTTTGGCCTGTACCAGCCAATCAAAATTTGCGGCGAAGCCGCCAAACAGGAAGTGATTTCATATCTCAGCAACGCTTTCATGTATCAAAACCAAACTTAGTACATGTACCTCAGACCACATCGGGAGGACGCTCAAGAAATTTGGTGACATTTGACGTCTAGGGGGCTCCGTAATTGACAAAAATGCATTTTGGCCAGTAGTTGCTGATGCGCATTATTTTGCAATGGAAGTCAATGGCAGCCCATAGAACCGTCTGGTAAAAAGTTATAAAATTTTGCACACTAATTGGGGACAGTCCAATAATTCATTTCACCAAGTTTCATGCCGGCACCTCAAGCGCTCTAGCGCCACCAACAGGCCAAAGTTGGACTTGTGTTCACGGACGTAACTTTTGACCTGTTGACCCGAATGGCAAAATGAGGTATCATTGGAATCCTTGGGCCAAGCCGAGTTCAACACACCCTATGACGTCAATTTTTGACCTCTGTGTTTAAATCACAGCAAGTGTGATCATATCTCAGTCAATCTTTTATTTTTGATGTGAAACTGATGACAGCAAGTTCCATCTAGTTAATTCTAATGTGTGCGTGCAAGGGTGGGGCGGGGTGGGATGGGCAGGGGCGGTTGCGGCGGTGGGCTGGCTGGGGGAGGGGGCGGCGACACTCAGCCCTGGTTCAGCCCCACAAAATCAGTTATGTTTTGATGTGAAACTTGACCTTGTAACTCAGCCAATCTTGGGTTGTATGGCATGGAACTTGCTGTGACTGCTTAAGGCTATATGTCTGATGCAACGGCATTGACTTACATGGCAAATCTGGCCTGCTGATTTCACTGCTTGGCCCCCTCATTGCTGCTTGCAGCTATATTTATTATTATTATTATTATTTAACATCTTTCCTCTGCCATTGGAGTCTATGGCAGCCCATAGAACCGTCTGGTGAAAAGTTGTGAAATTTGGCACACTGATTGGGGACAGTCCAATGATTAATTTCACCAAGATTCATGCCGGGATCTTGAGCGCTCTAGCGCCACCAACAGGCCAAAGTTGGACGTGCGTTCACACACGTAACTTTTGACCCATAGGCCCAATTGTCAAAAATGAGGTATCGTTGGAATCCTTGGACCAAGCCGAGTTCAACGCACCATATGACATCATTTTCCGCCATGATGGATTTTCCGCCATTTTGGATTTTAGTGAAAGTGAAACTAATTCTTCACAGGTCACAAATTTTGTCCGATCGTCACCAAACTTGACACACATGATCTTCAGCCCAAGCCTCACAAAAGATACTCCTTTTCGTCTTCGGAACTCAAACCGTTCGCCCGTAACAGCCAATCGAAATATGCGGCGAAGCCGCCAAACAGGAAGTGAGCTCATATCTCAGCAACCCATTCACCTATCATAACCAAACTTAGTCCATGGACTCAGGACCCAATCAGGGGGACGCTCAAGAAATCTGGTGACCTTTGACCTCTAGGGGGCGCTGTAATTAAGAAACATGCCTTTTGGCCTGTAGCATCAGTTGTGCTTAGAATTAAAACGCACTACTGGTGTCTGGTAATACTGTTGGAGGTCCTTAGGCCGACCCAAGCCAACTTGTGATGTCATCGTAATTGATTTGGCCGCCATATTGGATTTAATCAAAAACACGTACGAATTTTCGCAGGTCACAAATTTCAGCGGATCCTCACCAAAATTGGCAGAGAACATCTTCAGACCATGCCTTATCAGTGCATCGCTTTTTGGAACGATTGACAGTAGCATTCGGCTGTAACAGCCAATCGAAACTTGCGGCGAAGCCGCCAAACAGGAAGTGAGCTCATATCTCAGCAACCCTGCCATGTATCATAACCAAACTTACTACATAGGTTCAGGACCCCATTAGGAAGACGCTCAAAAAATGTGTTGACCTTTGACCTGTAGGGGGTGCTGCAATTAGCAATATTGCATTTTGATCTGTAGTTGCAATGTGTTTAATCAATCTTTTATTTTTGGATGTGAAACTGATGACATGTTCCATCCAGTTCATTCTAATGCGTGCGTGGTAGGGCGGGACGGGACGGGGTGGGACGGGCAGAGGTGATTAGGTGGGGGGGCTGGCTGGCAGAGGCTGTGGCAATACTCAGCCCTGTTTCAGCCCTACAAAATCAGTTATGTTTGATGTGACACTTGTTGAAAGTGTTGATCGCGAGTGTCTGCTGAGTTCTATCTTGTCGCCGTGGCTACTCCAGCCTATTCTGCTTGGCCCCCTCATTGCTGCTTGCAGCTATATTTGGGGGCCAAGCAGCGAAGCTGCGAAGGCACCCATTGTGTTTCTATTTGTTCTTATTATTATTATTATTATTATTATTCCGCCATTGAAGTCAATGGCAGCCCATAGAACCGTCTGGTGAAAAGTTGTGAAATTTGGCACACTGATTAGGGATAGTCCCATAATTAATTTCACCAAGTTTCATACCGGCACCTTGAGCGCTCTAGCGCCACCAACAGGCCAAAGTTGGACTTGCGTTCAGGCACGTAACTTCTAACCTGTTGACCCGATTGTCAAAAATGAGGTATCGTTGGAATCCTTGGACCAAGCCGAGTTCAACGCACCCTATGACGTCATTTTCCGCCATGATGGATTTTCCGCCATATTGGATTTTAGTGAAAGTGAAACTAAAACTTCACAGGTCACAAATTTTGTCCGATCGTCACCAAACTTGACACACATGCTCTTCAGACCAAGCCGCACAAAAGTTATTCTTTTTCGTCTTCGGAACTAAAACCGTTCGCGCGTAACAGCCAATCGAAATTTGCGGCGAAGCCGCCAAACAGGAAGTGAGCTCATATCTCAGCAACACATTCATCTATCATAACCAAACTTAGTCCATGGACTCAGGACCCAATCAGGGGGACGCTCAAGAAATCTGGTGACCTTTGACCTCTAGGGGGCGCTGTAATTAAGAAACATGCCTTTTGGCCTGTAGCTGCTGTTGTGCTTAGAATTAAAACACACTAGTGGTGTCTGGTAATACTGTTGGAGGTCCTTAGGCCGACCCAAGACGACTTGTGATGTCATCGTAATTGATTCGGCCGCCATATTGGATTTAATCAAAAACACGTACACATTTTTGCAGGTCACAAATTTCAGCAGATCCTCACCAAAATTGGCAGAGACCATCTACAGACCATGCCTGATGAGTGCATTGCTTTCTGGAACAATTGACAGAAGCATTGACCTGTACCAGCCAATCGAAATTTGCGGCGAAGCCGCCAAACAGGAAGTGATTTCATATCTCAGCAACGCTTTCATGTATCAAAACCAAACTTAGTACATGTACCTCAGACCCCATCGGGAGGACGCTCAAGAAATTTGGTGACATTTGACCTCTAGGGGGCTCCGTAATTGACAAAAATGCATTTTGGCCAGTAGTTGCTGATGCGCATTATTTTGCAATGGAAGTCAATGGCAGCCCATAGAACCGTCTGGTAAAAAGTTATAAAATTTTGCACACTAATTGGGGACAGTCCAATAATTAATTTTACCAAGTTTCATGCCGGCACCTCAAGCGCTCTAGCGCCACCAACAGGCCAAAGTTGGACTTGTGTTCACGGACGTAACTTTTGACCTGTTGACCCGAATGGCAAAATGAGGTATCATTGGAATCCTTGGGCCAAGCCGAGTTCAACACACCCTATGACGTCAATTTTTGACCTCTGTGTTTAAATCACAGCAAGTGTGATCATATCTCAGTCAATCTTTTATTTTTGATGTGAAACTGATGACAGCAAGTTCCATCTAGTTCATTCTAATGTGTGCGTGCAAGGGTGGGACGGGGTGGGATGGGCAGGGGCGGTTGCGGCGGTGGGCTGGCTGGGGGAGGGGGCGGCGACACTCAGCCCTGGTTCAGCCCCACAAAATCAGTTATGTTTTGATGTGAAACTTGACCTTGTAACTCAGCCAATCTTGGGTTGTATGGCATGGAACTTGCTGTGACTGCTTAAGGCTATATGTCTGATGCAACGGCATTGATTTACATGGCTAATCTGGCCTGCTGATCTCACTGCTTGGCCCCCTCATTGCTGCTTGCAGCTATATTTATTATTATTATTCCTCTGCCATTGAAGTCAATGGCAGCCCATAGAACCGTCTGGTGAAAAGTTGTGAAATTTGGCACACTGATTAGGGACTGTCCCATGATTAATGTCACCAATTTTCATGATGGCACCTCAAGCACTCTAGCGCCACCAACAGGCCAAAGTTGGATGTGCGTTCACGTACGTAACCTTTGACCCGTATGGCCAATTGTCGAAAATGAGGTATCGTTGGAATCCTTGGATCAAGCCGAGTTCAATGCACCCTATGACGTCAATTTCCGCCATGATGGATTTTCCGCCATTTTGGATTTCATCAAAAACACTAAAAAGTCTTCACAGGTCACAAATTTTGTCCGATCGACACCAAACCTGACACACTTCATCTTCAGACCAAGCCGCACAAAAGTTATTCCTTTTCGTCTTCGAAACTCAAACCGTTCGCCCGTAACAGCCAATCGAAATATGCGGCGAAGCCGCCAAACAGGAAGTGAGCTCATATCTCAGCAACCCATTGATCTATCATAACCAAACTTATTCCATGGACTCAGGACCCAATCTGGGGGACGCTCAAGAAATTTGGTGACCTTTGACCTCTATGGGGCGCTGTAATTAAGAAACATGCCTTTTGGCCTGTAGCAGCAGTTGTGCTTAGAATTAAAACGCACTAGTGGTGTCTGGTAATACTGTTGGAGGTCCTTAGGCCAACCCAAGCCAACTTGTGATGTCATCGTAATTGATTCGGCCGCCATATTGGATTTAATCAAAAACACGTACGAATTTTCGCAGGTCACAAATTTCAGTGGATCCTCAACAAAATTGGCAGAGATCATCTTCAGACCATGCCTTATCAGTGCATTGCTTTCTGGAACAATTGACAGAAGCATTCGGCTGTAACAGCCAATCGAAATTTGCGGCAAAGCCGCCAAACAGGAAGTGAGCTCATATCTCAGCAACCCTTGCATGTATCAAAGCCAAACTGGGTGCATAGACTCAGGACCCAATCAGGGGGACACTCAATAAATCTGGTGACCTTTGACCTCTAGGGGGCGCTGTAATTAAGAAACATGCCTTTTGGCCTGTAGCTGCTGTTGTGTTTGGAATTAAAATGCACTAGTGGTGTCTGGTAACACTGTTGGAGGTCCTTAGGCCGACCCAAGTGAACTTGTGATGTCATCGTAATTGATTCGGCCGCCATATTGGATTTAATCAAAAACACGTACAAGTTTTCACAGGTCACAAATTTCAGCGGATTCTCACCAAAATTGGCAGAGACCATCTTCAGACCATAATCTATCAATATATTGCTTTCTGGAACAATTGGCAAAAGCATTCGCTTGTAACAGTCAATCAAAATTGGTGGCGAAGCCGCCAAACAGGAAGTGAGCTCATATCTCAACAACCCTGCCATGTATCATAACCAAACTTACTATATGGATTCATGACCCCATTAGGAGGACGCTCAAAAAATTTGGTGACCTTTGACCTGTAGGAGGTGCTGCAATTAGCAATATTGCATTTTGATGTGTAGTTGCTGATGTGTTTTATCAATCTTTTATTTTTTGATGTGAAACTGATGACAACATGTTCCATCCAGTTAATTCTAATGCGTGCGTGCAAGGGCATGGCAGGATGGGGTGGGACGGGCTGGGGTGATTAGGTGGGGGGGCTGGCTGGCGGAGGCGTGGCAATACTCAGCCCTGTTTCAGCCCTGTTGATCACGGGTGTCTGCTGAGTCCTATCTTGTCGCCGTAGCTACTCCGGCCTATTCTGCTTGGCCCCCTCATTGCTGCTTGCAGCTATATTTGGGGGCCAAGCAGCGAAGCTGCGAAGCCCCATTGTGTTTCTATGATTTCTTACTATTATTGGGGGCCAAGCAGCGAAGCTGCGAAGGCACCCATTGTTATTGTTAGTTTTCTTATTATTATTATTCCTCTGCCATTGAAGTCTATGGCAGCCCATAGAACCGTCTGGTGAAAAGTTGTGAAATTTGGCACACTGATAGGGGACAGTCTCGTAATTAATTTCACCAAGTTTCATACCGGCACCTTGAGCGCTCTAGCGCCACCAACAGGCCAAATTTGGATTTGCGTTCGCGCACGTAACTTCTGACCTGTTGACCCGATTGTCATAAATCAGGTATCGTTGGAATCCTTGGACCAAGCCGAGTTCAACGCACCCTATGACGTCATTTTCCGCCATGATGGATTTTCCGCCATATTGGATTTTAGTGAAAGTGAAACTAAAACTTCACAGGTCACAAATTTTGTCCGATCGTCACCAAACTTGACACACATGCTCTTCAGACCAAGCCGCACAAAAGTTATCCCTTTTCGTCTTCGGAACTCAAACCGTTTGACCGTAACAGCCAATCGAAGTTTGCGGCGAAGCCGCCAAACAGGAAGTGAGCTCATATCTCAGCAACCCATTCATCTGTCATAACCAAACTTAGTACACGTACTCAGGACCCAATCAGGGGGACGCTCAAGAAATCTGGTGACCTTTGACCTCTAGGGGGCGCTGTAATTAAGAAACATGCCTTTTGGCCTGTAGCTGCAGTTGTGTTTAGAATTAAAATGCACTAGTGGTGTCTGTTAATACTGTTGGAGGTCCTTAGGCCGACCCAAGCCAACTTGTGATGTCATCGTAATTGATTCGGCCGCCATATTGGATTTAATCAAAAACACGTACAAGTTTTCGCAGGTCACAAATTTCATCTGTTCTTCACCAAAATTGGTAGAGACCATCTTCAGACCATGCCTGATGAGTGCATTGCTTTCTGGAACAATTGACAGAAGCATTGACCTGTACCAGCCAATCGAAATTTGCGGCGAAGCCGCCAAACAGGAAGTGATTTCATATCTCAGCAACGCTTTCATGTATCAAAACCAAATTTAGTACATGTACCTCAGACCCCATCGGGAGGACGCTCAAGAAATTTGGTGACATTTGACCTCTAGGGGGCACCGTAATTGACAAAAATGCATTTTGGCCAGTAGTTGCTGATGCGCATTATTTTGCAATGGAAGTCAATGGCAGCCCATAGAACCGTCTGGTAAAAAGTTATACAATTTTGCACACTAATTGGGGACAGTCCAATAATTCATTTCACCAAGTTTCATGCCGGCACCTCAAGCGCTCTAACGCCACCAACAGGCCAAAGTTGGACTTGTGTTCACGGACGTAACTTTTGACCTGTTGACCCGAATGTCAAAATGAGGTATCATTGGAATCCTTGGGCCAAGCGGAGTTCAACACACCCTATGACGTCAATTGTTGACCTCTGTGTTTAAATCACAGCAAGTGTGATCATATCTCAGTCAATCTTTTATTTTTGATGTGAAACTGATGACAGCAAGTTCCATCTAGTTCATTCTAATGTGTGCGTGCAAGGGTGGGACGGGGTGGGATGGGCAGAGGCGGTTGCGGCGGTGGGCTGGCTGGGGGAGGGGGCTGCGACACTCAGCCCTGGTTCAGCCCCACAAAATCAGTTATGTTTTGATGTGAAACTTGACCTTGTAACTCAGCCAATCTTGGGTTGTATGGCATGGAACTTGCTGTGACTGCTTAACGCTTAAGAACGTAACTATCCGTAAAAGCGTACCGTCACACTTTTGTGTTTGGAATGTTGCTACATAAGTATTCTAATTGCTGCTTAACAATGGGCTACCACTGGTTGGCTAACATGGGCTGACATTGTACATTCTCAAAGTCAAAAATGGTCTCTCGCAAATCACTTTGCCACTACCATTTTGTTATGTCCACATTTTGCAGATCTAGTTTATATTATGATTGTGTGGTCGGGCTATACTGTACATGACAAAATCCACGGAAGTGGCAAGTATTGGGAAGACGTTTATTTACAGGAGGCTACAAATGTTTCTAGCTTCACTGCCATTTATTGCCATATTTCTGAATGTCAGTCATTACACCAAGCACAATAAAACAAGCAAAATGAGTGATTTTTCTAAATTAAATGATGATGTTATTCAGTGTTTAGTCAAATCTCATGGCCACTGAAAAGATGAAAATCAAAATGACCGCGAAATGTACGGAATGCTGGAAACAAACATCGTTCATTCACGAGCTATGAAGCTTTCAGTAACGCACGGCTCAGGAAACCTAGTTTGCTACATTCATGACATTAAAACTCGCACAAGAAATGCGCATACATCTTTATCTTGTCCCATTATAATCACAGCTTTATTTGCGCAATAGCAGTGCATCCATCAAGTCCGTCAATGCAAAACATTACAGCGACCGGCATCTCGAAGTTCATTCATTCAGAAAACATTCGTAGTATTTACAGACGCTATACAATTTCATCGATAATATTAGTCATGGCACATTTGAAAAGGCGTCAGCTTACTGATGAAGAGATCAGGGTTATTTTTACATCTAATGACGACTCTGATGTGGACATTGAACATCCGTCTGAGGTAAGAGCAGAGATATTTGCGTGTCCTGTTATCCTCGTGACAATTGTAACACGTTGTCAGCGCGACTTCATTTGCGTAATCAGGTGCATGCATGCAACACATGTGATCACATGATGAAAGCATGTGTGTGTGTGGTACTTTGCAATATTCACGTGAAATAAAACAGACCAGGGGCCTCATGTACAAAGCTTGCATACGCACAAAAATGCTGCGTACGTCACTTCTCATGCTCACGTGCGGATGTACGAAGGCTGACTTGAACGTGAGAATGTGAGGTCCTCCACGCAAACTTCATGTCTGGCGTAGGCCTACGCACATTTCCAATGTGTATCGTCAGTTGGCGACACTTAGAGGCAATGCAGCGCAACAACATTAGTTGATCGCGAGTCTAGGCCTTTATTTGCACAGTATATTGTGAAACGTGGGTTATTAAAAATGATAACACTTCGAAAGTAGTTGACCTTTGACCTGTAGGGGGTGCTGCAATTAGCAATATTGCATTTTGATCTGTAGTTGCGATGTGTTTTATCAATCTTTTATTTTTGGATGTGAAACAGATGACAACATATTCCATCCAGTTCATTCTAATGCGTGGTAGGGCGGGGCGGAACGGGGTGGGACGGACAGGGGTGATTAGGTGGGGGGGCTGGCTGGCGGAGGCGGTGGCAATACTCAGCCCTGTTTCAGCCCTACAAAATCAGTTATGTTTGATGTGACACTTGTTGAAAGTGTTGATCGCGACTGTCTGCTGAGTTCTATCTTGTCGCCGTGGCTACTCCGGCCTATACTACTGCTTGGCCCCCTCATTGCTGCTTGCAGCTATATTTATTATTTAACATCTTTCTTCCGCCATGGGAGTCTATGGCAGCCCATAGAACCGTCTGGTAAAAAGTTGTGAAATTTGGCACATTGATTGGGGACAGTCCCATGATTAATTTCACCAAGTTTCATGTCGGCTCCTCGAGGGCTCTAGCGCCACCAACAGGCCAAAGTTGGACGTGCGTTCACGCACGTAACTTTTGACCTGTTGATCCGATTTTGAAAAATGAGGTACCGTTGGAATCCTTGGACCAAGCCGAGTTCAACGCACCCTATGACGTCATTTTCCGCCATGATGGATTTTCCGCCATATTGGATTTTAGTGAAAGTGAAACTAAAACTTCACAGGTCACAAATTTTATCCGATCGTCACCAAACTTGACACACATGCTCTTCAGACCAAGCCGCACAAAAGTTATCACTTTTCGTCTTCGGAACTCAAACCGTTTGACCGTAACAGCCAATCGAAATATGCGGCGAAGCCGCCAAACAGGAAGTGAGCTCATATCTCAGCAACCCATTCATCTATCATAACCAAACTTAGTACATGGACTCAGGACCCAATCAGGGGGACGCTCAAGAAATCTGGTGACCTTTGACCTCTAGGGGGCGCTGTAATTAAGAAACATGCCTTTTGGCCTGTAGCAGCAGTTGTGCTTAGAATTAAAACCCACTAGTGATGTCTGCTACTACTGTTGAAGGTCCTTAGGCCGACCCAAGCCAACTTGTGATGTCATCGTAATTGATTCGGCCGCCATATTGGATTTAATCAAAAACACGTACACGTTTTTGCAGGTCACAAATTTCAGCGGATCCTCACCAAAATTGGCAGAGACCATCAACAGACCATGCCTGATGAGTGCATTGCTTTCTGGAACAATTGACAGAAGCATTGACCTGTACCAGCCAATCGAAATTTGCGGCGAAGCCACCAAACAGGAAGTGATTTCATATCTCAGCAACGCTTTCATGTATCAAAACCAAATTTAGTACATGTACCTGAGACCACATCGGGAGGACGCTCAAGAAATTTGGTGACATTTGACCTCTAGGGGGCTCCGTAATTGACAAAAATGCATTTTGGCCAGTAGTTGCTGATGCGCATTATTTTGCAATGGAAGTCAATGGCAGCCCATAGAACCGTCTGGTAAAAAGTTATACAATTTGGCACACTAATTGGGGACAGTCCAATAATTCATTTCACCAAGTTTCATGCCGCCACCTCAAGCGCTCTAGCGCCACCAATAGGCCAAAGTTGGACTTGTGTTCACGGACGTAACTTTTGACCTGTTGACTCGAATGGCAAAATGAGGTATCATTGGAATCCTTGGGCCAAGCCGAGTTCAACACACCCTATGACGTCAATTTTTGACCTCTGTGTTTAAATCACAGCAAGTGTGATCATATCTCAGTCAATCTTTTATTTTTGATGTGAAACTGATGACAGCAAGTTCCATCTAGTTCATTCTAATGTGTGCGTGCAAGGGTGGGACGGGGTGGGATGGGCAGGGGTGGTTGCGGCGGTGGGCTGGCTGGGGGAGGGGGCGGCGACACTCAGCCCTGGTTCAGCCCCACAAAATCAGTTATGTTTTGATATGAAACTTGACCTTGTAACTCAGCCAATCTTGGGTTGTATGGCATGGAACTTGCTGTGACTGCTTAAGGTTATATGTCTGATGCAACGGCATTGACTTACATGGCAAATCTGGCCTGCTGATCTCACTGCTTGGCCCCCTCATTGCTGCTTGCAGCTATATTTGGGGGCCAAGCAGCGAAGCTGCGCGGCAACCCATAGTTTTTGTACCTTTTCTTATTATTATTATTATAATTCCTCTCCTCTGGAAGTCTATGGCAGCCCATAGAACCGTACAGTAAAAAGTTGTGAAATTTGGCACATTCATTCCATACATTCCCATATTCCATTTCACAAATTTTCAAGTCTGAACCCCAGGCAGTCTAGCGCCACCAATGTGTCAAAGTTGGCGTTGCATCCATGCACTTAACTTTTGAACCGTATGTCCAATTTTGAACATCCATATATAGTTGGAACCCCTTGACGGACCTGAGTTCAATGACTCCTATTACGTTACTTTCCGCCATATTGGACCTCCGCCATATTGGATTTCATCAAAACCACTTAAAAGTTTTCATAGGTCACAAACTTCATCCAATTTTCACGAAACTTGACACAGATGATCTTCAGACCATGTCTCATAATTACATTGCCTTTGACACCCATACTCAAAGCTGGTCGCCAGCCACGACCAATCAAAATTGGCGGCGAAGCCGCCAAACAGGAAGTGAACTCAGATCTCGGCAAGGCTTTCACATATCAAAACCAAACTCACTACATGGGCTCAGGACCCAATTAAGAGGAGGCTCAATAAATGTCATGACTTTTGACCTACAGGTGGCGCTATAATTAACAAAACTACGTTTTGGCCTGTATGGGGTGATGTGTTTGAAATTAAAACATATTAGTGATCTCTGTTAATACTTTGGGAGGTCTTTAGGCTGTCACATATCAACTTTTGACATTAACATAATTGATTGGACCGCCATATTGGATTTCATCAAAAACACTTAAAAGTTTTCACAGGTCACAAATTTCATCCAATTTTCACGAAACTTGGCACAGATGATCTTCAGACTATGCCTCACAAACGCATTGCTTTTTGGACCTTTATTCAAAATAAGTCAGCCGTGACGACCAATCGAAATTGGCGGCTAAGCCTCCAAACAGGAAGTGAACTGTTATTTCTGCCAAGCTGTCACGTATCAAAACCAAACTCGGTACATGGGCTCAGGACCCAATTAGGAGAAGGCTCAATAAATTTGCCGACTTTTGACCACTATGGGGGCGCTATAGTCAGAGGAAGTAGGCTCATATCTCAGCAACACTTTCACATATCACAACCAAACTTGGTACATGATCTTGGGACCCCATCCTGAGGACACACAATACATTTGGTGTACTTTGACCACTAGGGGCGCTATAATTAGCAATACTTTCTCGCATCAACCTCAAACTTGGTACGTGGACTCGTGGTCACAACCTGAGGATGCACAATAAATTTGGTGACTTTTGACCACTAGGGGTGCTATAATTAGCAAGACTGTCTCGTATCAACACCAAACTTGGGACGTGGACTCATGAACACATCCTGAATAGCTACAATACATTTGGTGTATTTTGACCACTAGGGAAAACTATGACTTGAATTAGGCTCATATCTTACTAACGCTTTCATGGATTGAAACCAAACTTTGTACATGGACTCAAGACCCAATCCCAATTCAATCCAATCCAATCAACAATCACATGAAGTAGGCCTATATTTCAACAATCCAAATCCAATCCAATCCCAATCCAATCAACAATCACATGAAGTAGCCTCATATCTCAGCAATCCCAATCCAGTCCAATCAAATCTAATCCAGTCCAGTCCAATCCAGTCCAATTCAATTCAATCCAATCCAATCCAATCCAGTCCAGTGCAATCCAATCCAATCCAGTCCAGTCCAATTCAATCCATTCCAATCAACAATCACTTGAAGTAGGCTCATATCTCAGCAATGCCAATCCAATCCAGTCCATTCCAATCCAATCCAGTCCTGTCCAATTCAGTCCAGTCCAATCCCAATCCAATCCAATCCAATCCAGTCCAATTCAATCCAATCCAATCAACAATCACATGAAGTAGGCTTATATCTCAGCAATCCCAATCCAGTCCAATCAAATCTAATCCAGTCCAGTCCAGTCCAATCCAATCCAATCCAATCCAGTCCAGTACAATCCAATCCAATCAAGTCCAGTCCAATTCAATCCAATCCAATCAATAATCAAATGAAGTAGGCTCATATCTCCGCAATCCCAATCCAATCCAGTCCAGTCCAGTCCATTCCAATCCAATCCAATCCAATCCTGTCCAATTCACTCCAGTCCAATCCCAATCCAATCCAATCCAATCAACAATCACATGAAGTAGGTTCATATCTCAGCAATCCCAATCCAGTCCAATCAAATCTAATCCAGTCCAGTCCAGTCCAATCCAATCCAGTCCAATCCAATCCAATCCAGTCCAGTCCAGTACAATCCAATCCAGTCCAGTCCAGTCCAGTCCAGTCCAATTCAATCCAATCCAATCAACAATCACATGAAGTAGGCTCATATCTCTGCAATCCCAATCCCAATCCAGTCCAGTCCAATCCAATCCAATTCAATCCAATCCAATCAACAATCACATGAAGTAGGCTCATATCTCAGCAATCCAAATCCAATCCAATCCATTCCATTCCAATCCAATCCTGTCCCATTCAGTCCAGTCCAATCCCAATCCAATCCAGTCCAATTCAATCCAATCCAATCAACAATCACTTGAAGTAGGCTCATATCTCAGCAATCCCAATCCAATCCAATCCAGTCCATTCCAATCCAATCCAGTCCAGTCCTGTCCAATTCAGTCCAGTCCAATCCCAATCCAATCCAGTCCAATTCAATCCAATCCAATCAACAATCACTTGAAGTAGGCTCATATCTCAGCAATCCCAATCCAATCCAATCCAGTCCATTCCAATCCAATCCAGTCCAGTCCTGTCCAATTCAGTCCAGTCCAATCCCAATCCAATCCAGTCCAATTCAATCCAATCCAATCAACAATCACTTGAAGTAGGCTCATATCTCAGCAATCCCAATCCAATCCAATCCAGTCCATTCCAATCCAATCCAGTCCAGTCCTGTCCAATTCAGTCCAGTCCAATCCCAATCCAATCCAATCCAGTCCAATTCAATCCAATCCAATTAAATTCAATCCAATCAACAATCACATCAAGTAGGCTCATATCTCTGCAATCCCAATCCCAATCCAGTCCAGTCCAATCCAATCCAGTCCAGTCCAATTAAATCCAATCCAATCAACAATCACATGAAGTAGGCTCATATCTCTGCAATCCCAATCCCAATCCAGTCCAGTCCAATCCAATCCAGTCCAGTCCAGTCCAGTCCAGTCCAATCCAATCCAATCCAATCCAGTCCAATCCCAACTTCTGCTTATTTGCTTGGCCCCCACATTGCTGCTTGCAGCTATATTTGTTATTATTATTATTTAACATCTTTCTTCCGCCATGGGAGTCTATGGCAGCCCATAGAACAGTCTGGTAAAAAGTTGTGAAATTTGGCACATTGATTGGGGACAGGCCAAAAATTAATTGCACCAAGTTTCATGCCGGCACCTCCAGCGCTCTAGCGCCACCAACAGGCCAAAGTTGGACGTGCGTTCACGCACGTAACTTTTGACCTGTTGATCCGATTTTGTAAAATGAGGTACCGTTGGAATCCTTGGACCAAGCCGAGTTCAACGCACTCTATGACGTCATTTTCCGCCATGATGGATTTTCCGCCATATTGGATTTTAGTGAAAGTGAAACTAATTTTTCACAGGTCACAAATTTTGTCCGATCGTCACCAAACTTGACACACATGATCGTCAGACCATGCCTCATTAATGCATTGTTTTTTGTCTTCGGAACTAAAACCGTTCGCGCGTAACAGCCAATCGAAGTTTGCGGCGAAGCCGCCAAACAGGAAGTGAGCTCATATCTCAGCAACCCTTTCATCTGTCATAACCAAACTTAGTACATGGACTTATAACCCCATAAGTAGGGCACTCAACCAATCTGGTGACCTTTGACCTCTAGGGGGCGCTGTAATTAGCAAAAAGGCATTTTTGCCGGTAGCTGTTGATGTGTTTGGAATTAAAACATACTAGTGGTGTCTGGTAGTACTTTTGGATGTTCTTAGGCTGACCCAGGCCAACTTGTGATGTCAACATAATTGTTTCGGCCGCCATATTGGATTTAATCAAAAACACTAAAACGTTTTCACTGGTCACAAATTTCATCTGATTTTCACCAAAATTGGCTCAGACCATCTTCAGACCATGCCTTATCAGTGTTTCATTTTCTACAACGATTGACAAAAGCATTCGCCCGTAACAGCCAATCGAAATTGGTGGCGAAGCCGCCAAACAGGAAATTACCTTGTAACTCAGCCAATCTTGGGTTGTTTGGCATGGAACTTGCTGTGACTGCTTATGTAACCGCATTGAGTTGCATGACAAATTTGGACTGCTGAACTCTCTGCTTGGCCCCCTCATTGCTGCTTGCAGCTATATTTGGGGGCCAAGCAGCGAAGCTGCGAAGGCACCCATTGTGTTTCTATGATTTCTTATTATTATTATTTAACATCTTTCCTCTGCCATTGAAGTCTATGGCAGCCCATAGAACCGTCTGGTAAAAAGTTGTGAAATTTGGCACACTGATTGGGGATAGTACATTGATTAATTTCACCAAGTTTCATGTCGGCACCTCGAGGGCTCTAGCGCCACCAACAGGCCAAAGTTTGACGTGCGTTCACGCACGTAACTTTTGACCTGTTGACCCGATTTTGAAAAATGAGGTATCGTTGGAATCCTTGGACCAAGCCGAGTTCAACGCACCCTATGACGTCATTTTCCGCCATGATGGATTTTCCGCCATATTGGATTTTAGTGAAAGTGAAACTAAAACTTCACAGGTCACAAATTTTGTCCGATCGTCACCAAACTTGACACACATGCTCTTCAGACCAAGCCGCACAAAAGTTATCACTTTTCGTCTTCGGAACTCAAACCGTTTGACCGTAACAGCCAATCGAAATATGCGGCGAAGCCGCCAAACAGGAAGTGAGCTCATATCTCAGCAACCCATTCATCTATCATAACCAAACTTAGTACATGGACTCAGGACCCAATCAGGGGGACGCTCAAAAAATCTGGTGACCTTTGACCTCTAGGGGGCGCTGTAATTAAGAAACATGCCTTTTGGCCTGTAGCTGCTGTTTTGCTTAGATTTAAAATGCACTAGTGGTGTCTGGTAATACTGTTGGAGGTCCTTAGGCCGACCCAAGCCGACTTGTGATGTCATCGTAATTGATTCGGCCGCCATATTGGATTTAATCAAAAACACGTACACGTTTTTGCAGGTCACAAATTTCAGCGGATCCTCACCAAAATTGGCAGAGACCATCAACAGACCATGCCTGATGAGTGCATTGCTTTCTGGAACAATTGACAGAAGCATTGACCTGTAACAGCCAATCGAAATTTGCGGCGAAGCCACCAAACAGGAAGTGATTTCATATCTCAGCAACGCTTTCATGTATCAAAACCAAATTTAGTACATGTACCTCAGACCCCATCGGGAGGACGCTCAAGAAATTTGGTGACATTTGACCTCTAGGGGGCACCGTAATTGACAAAAATGCATTTTGGCCAGTAGTTGCTGATGCGCATTATTTTGCAATGGAAGTCAATGGCAGCCCATAGAACCGTCTGGTAAAAAGTTATAAAATTTTGCACACTAATTGGGGACAGTCCAATAATTCATTTCACCAAGTTTCATACCGGCACCTTGAGCGCTCTAGCGCCACCAACAGGCCAAAGTTGGACTTGCGTTCACGCACGTAACTTCTGACCTGTTGACCCGATTATCAAAAATGAGGTATCATTGGAATCCTTGGGCCAAGCTGAGTTCACACCCCCACACACCCTATGACGTCAATTTTTGACCTCTGTGTTTAAATCACAGCAAGTGTGATCATATCTCAGTCAATCTTTTATTTTTGATGTGAAACTGATGACAGCAAGTTCCATCTAGTTCATTCTAATGTGTGCGTGCAAGGGTGGGACGGGATGGGATGGGCAGGGGCGGTTGCGGCGGTGGGCTGGCTGGGGGAGGGGGCGGCGACACTCAGCCCTGGTTCAACCCCACAAAATCAGATATGTTTTGATGTGAAACTTGACCTTGTAACTCAGCCAATCTTGGGTTGTATGGCATGGAACTTGCTGTGACTGCTTAAGGCTATATGTCTGATGCAACGGCATTGACTTACATGGCAAATCTGGCCTGCTAATCTCACTGCTTGGCCCCCTCATTGCTGCTTGCAGCTATATTTGGGGGCCAAGCAGCGAAGCTGCGAAGGCACCCATTGTGTTTCTAGCTTTTCTTATTATTATTATACCTTCTTCCGCCATGGAAGTCAATGGCAGCCCATAGAACCGTCTGGTGAAAAGTTGTGAAATTTGGCACACTGATTAGGGACCGTCCCATGATTAATGTCACCAAGTTTCATGATGGCACCTCAAGCGCTCTAGCGCCACCAACAGGCCAAAGTTGGACGTGCGTTCACGCATGTAACTTTTGACCTGTTGATCCGATTTTGAAAAACGAGGTATCGTTGGAATCCTTGGACCAAGCCGAGTTCCACGCACCCTATGACGTCATTTTCCGCCATGATGGATTTTCCGCCATTTTGGATTTCATCAAAATCACTTAAAACGTATCAGAGGTCACACATTTTGTCCGATCGACACCAAACTTCATAGATATCATCTACAGACTATGCCTCATTAATGCATTGCTTTTTGTCTTCGGAACCTAAACCGTTCGCGCGTAACCGCCAATCGAAATTTGCGGCGAAGCCGCCAAACAGGAAGTGAGCTCATATCTCAGCAACCCATTGATCTATCATACCCAATCTTATGCCATGGACTCAGGACCCAATCAGGGGGACGCTCAAGAAATTTGGTGACCTTTGACCTCTAGGGGGCGCTGTAATTAAGAAACATGCCTTTTGGCCTGTAGCAGCAGTTGTGCTTAGAATTGAAACCCACTAGTGATGTCTGCTACTACTGTTGAACGTCCTTAGGCCGACCCAAGCCAACTTGTGATGTCATCGTAATTGATTCGGCCGCCATATTGAATTTAATCAAAAACACGTACAAGTTTTCGCAGGTCACAAATTTCATCTGTTCTTCACCAAAATTGGTAGAGACCATCTTCAGACCATGCCTGATGAGTGCATTGCTTTCTGGAACAATTGACAGAAGCATTGACCTGTACCAGCCAATTGAAATTTGCGGCGAAGCCGCCAAACAGGAAGTGATTTCATATCTCAGCAACGCTTTCACGTATCAAAACCAAATTTAGTACATGTACCTCAGACCCCATCGGGAGGACGCTCAAGAAATTTGGTGACATTTGACCTCTAGGGGGCACCGTAATTGACAAAAATGCATTTTGGCCAGTAGTTGCTGATGCGCATTATTTTGCAATGGAAGTCAATGGCAGCCCATAGAACCGTCTGGTAAAAAGTTATCAAATTTTGCACACTAATTGGGGACAGTCCAATAATTCATTTCACCAAGTTTCATGCCGGCACCTCAAGCGCTCTAGCTCCACCAACAGGCCAAAGTTGGACTTGTGTTCACGGACGTAACTTTTGACCTGTTGACCCGAATGGCAAAATGAGGTATCATTGGAATCCTTGGGCCAAGCCGAGTTCAACACACCCTATGACGTCAATTGTTGACCTCTGTGTTTAAATCACAGCAAGTGTGATCATATCTCAGTCAATCTTTTATTTTTTATGTGAAACTGATGACCGCAAGTTCCATCTAGTTCATTCTAATGTGTGCGTGCAAGGGTGGGGCGGGGTGGGATGGGCAGGGGCGGTTGCGGCGGTGGGCTGGCTGGGGGAGGGGGCGGCGACACTCAGTCCTGGTTTAGCCCCACAAAATCAGTTATGTTTTGATGTGAAACTTGACCTTGTAACTCAGTCAATCTTGGGTTGTATGGCATGGAACTTGCTGTGACTGCTTAAGGCTATATGTCTGATGCAACGGCATTGACTTACATGGCAAATCTGGCCTGCTGATCTCACTGCTTGGCCCCCTCATTGCTGCTTGCAGCTATATTTGGGGGCCAAGCAGCGAAGCTGCGAAGGCACCCATTGTGTTTGTTAGTTTTCTTATTATTATTATTATTATTATTATTATTACGCTTCCGTCATTGAAGTCAATGGCAGCCCATAGAACCGTCTGGTGAAAAGTTCTGAAATTTGGCACACTGATTGGGGAGAGTCTCATGATTAATTTCACCAAGTTTCATACCGGCACCTTGAGCGCTCTAGCGCCACCAACAGGCCAAAGTTGGATGTGCGTTCATGCACGTAACTTTTGACTCGTTGATCCGATTGTCAAAAATTAGGTATTGTTAGAATCCTTGGACCAAGCAGAGTTCAACGCACCCTATGACGTAAATTTCCGCCATGATGGATTTTCCGCCATTTTGGATTTCATCAAAAACACTAAAAAGTCTTCAAAGGTCACAAACTTTGTCCGATCGACACCAAATCTGACACACTTGATCTTCAGACCAAGCCTCACAAAAGTTATTCATTTTCGTCTTCGGAACTCAAACCGTTCGCCTGTAACAGCCAATCGAAATATGCGGCGAAGCCGCCAAACAGGAAGTGAGCTCATATCTCAGCAACCCTTGCATGTATCAAAGCCAAACCTGGTGCATGGACTCAGGACCCAATCAGGGGGACGCTCAAGAAATCTGGTGACCTTTGACCTCTAGGGGGCGCTGTAATTAAGAAACATGCCTTTTGGCCTGTAGCTGCTGTTGTGTTTGGAATTAAAACGCACTAGTGGTGTCTGGTAATACTGTTGGAGGTTCTTAGGCCGACCCAGGCCAACTTGTGATGTCATCGTAATTGATTCGGCCGCCATATTGGATTTAATCAAAAACACGTACGAATTTTCGCAGGTCACAAATTTCAGCGGATCCTCACCAAAATTGGCAGAGAACATCTTCAGACCATGCCTTATCAGTGCATCGCTTTTTGGAACGATTGACAGTAGCATTCGGCTGTAACAGCCAATCGAAACTTGCGGCGAAGCCGCCAAACAGGAAGTGAGCTCATATCTCAGCAACGCTTTCATGTATCAAAACCAAACTTAGTACATGTACCTCAGACCACATCGGGAGGACGCTCAAGAAATTTGGTGACATTTGACCACTAGGGGGCTCCGTAATTGACAAAAATGCATTTTGGCCAGTAGTTGCTGATGCGCATTATTTTGCAATGGAAGTCAATGGCAGCCCATAGAACCGTCTGGTAAAAAGTTATACAATTTGGCACACTAATTGGGGACAGTCCAATAATTCATTTCACCAAGTTTCATGCCGGCACCTCAAGCGCTCTAGCGCCACCAACAGGCCAAAGTTGGACTTGTGTTCACCGACGTAACTTTTGACCTGTTGACCCGAATGGCAAAATGAGGTATCATTGGAATCCTTGGGCCAAGCTGAGTTCACACCCCCACACACCCTATGACGTCAATTTTTGACTTCTGTGTTTAAATCACAGCAAGTGTGATCATATCTCAGTCAATCTTTTATTTTTGATGTGAAACTGATGACAGCAAGTTCCATCTAGTTCATTCTAATGTGTGCGTGCAAGGGTGGGACGGGATGGGATGGGCAGGGGCGGTTGCGGCGGTGGGCTGGCTGGGGGAGGGGGTGGCGACACTCAGCCCTGGTTCAGCCCCACAAAATCAGTTATGTTTTGTTGTGAAACTTGACCTTGTAACTCAGCCAATCTTGGGTTGTATGGCATGGAACTTGCTGTGACTGCTTAAGGCTATATGTCTGATGCAACGGCATTGACTTACATGGCAAATCTGGCCTGCTGATCTCACTGCTTGGCCCCCACATTGCTGCTTGCAGCTATATTTATTATTATTATTCCTCTGCCATTGAAGTCAATGGCAGCCCATAGAACCGTCTGGTGAAAAGTTGTGAAATTTGGCACACTGATTAGGGACAGTCCCATGATTAATGTCACCAAGTTTCATGATGGCACCTCAAGCACTCTAGCGCCACCAACAGGCCAAAGTTGGACGTGCGTTCACGCACGTAACCTTTGACCCGTATGGCCGATTGTCAAAAATGAGGTATCGTTGGAATCCTTGGATCAAGCCGAGTTCAACGCACCCTATGACGTCAATTTCCGCCATGATGGATTTTCCGCCATATTGGATTTCATCAAAAACACTTAAAAGTCTTCACAGGTCACAAATTTTGTCCGATCGACACCAAATTTCAGAGATATCATCTACAGACCATGACTCATTAATGTATTGCTTTTTGTCTTCTGAACTAAAACCATTCGCGCGTAACAGCCAATCGAAATTTGCGGCGAAGCCGCCAAACAGGAAGTGAGCTCATATCTCAGCAACCCATTGATCTATCATAACCAAACTTATTCCATGGACTCAGGACCCAATCAGGGGGACGCTCAAGAAATGTGGTGACCTTTGACCTCTAGGGGGCGCTGTAATTAAGAAACATGCCTTTTGGCCTGTAGCAGCAGTTGTGCTTAGAATTGAAACCCACTAGTGGTGTCTGGTACTACTGTTGAAGGTCCTTAGGCCGACCCAAGCCAACTTGTGATGTCATCGTAATTGATTCGGCCGCCATATTGGATTTAATCAAAAACACATAAAAATTTTCGCAGGTCACAAATTTCAGCGGATCCTCACCAAAATTGGCAGAGATCATCTTCAGACCATGCCTTATCAGTGCTTTGCTTTCTGGAACAATTGCCAGAAGCATTCGGTTGTAACAGCCAATCGAAACTTGCGGCGAAGCCGCCAAACAGGAAGTGAGCTCATATCTCAGCAACCCTTGCATGTATCAAAGCCAAACTTGGTGCATGGACTCAGGACCCAATCAGGGGGACGCTCAAGAAATCTGGTGACCTTTGACCTCAAGGGGGCGCTGTAATTAAGAAACATGCCTTTTGGCCTGTAGCTGGTGTTGTGCTTAGAAACTGAGCTCATATCTCAGCAACCCATTCCCCTATCATCACCAAACTTAGTACATGGACTCAGGACCCAATCAGGGAGATGCTCAAGAAATCTGGTGACCTTTGACCTCTAGGGGGCGCTGTAATTAAGAAACATGCCTTTTGGCCTGTAGCTGCAGTTGTGCTTAGAATTAAAACGCACTAGTGGTGTCTGGTAATACTGTTGGAGGTCCTTTGGTTTACCCAAGTCAACTTGTGATGTCATCGTAATTGATTCGGCCGTCATATTGGATTTAATCAAAAACACGTAGAAGTTTTTGCAGGTCACAAATTTCAGCGGATCCTCACCAAAATTGGCAGAGACAATCTTCAGACTATGCCTTATCAGTGCATTGCTTTCTGGAACAATTGACAGAAGCATTCGCCCGTAACAGCCAATCGAAATTTGTGGCGAAGCCGCCAAACAGGAAGTGCGATCATATCTCAGCAACCCTGCCATGTATCATCACCAAACTTACTACATATATTCATGACCCCATTAGGAGGACGCTCAAAACATTTGGTGACCTTTGACCTGTAGGGGGTGCTGCAATTAGCAATATTGCATTTTGATGTGTAGTTGCTGATGTGTTTTATCAATCTTTTATTTTTTGATGTGAAACTGATGACAACATGTTCCATCCAGTTAATTCTAATGCGTACGTGCAAGGGCAGGGCAGGGCAGGACGGGGTGGGACCGGCAGGGGTGATTAGGTGGGGGGGCTGGCTGGCGGAGGCGGCGGCAATACTCAGCCCTGTTTCAGCCCTACAAAGTCAGTTATGTTTTGATGTGACACTTGTTGAAAGTGTTGATCGCGGGTGTCTGCTGAGTTCTATCTTGTCGCCGTGGCTACTCCGGCCTATTCTGCTTGGCCCCCTCATTGCTGCTTGCAGCTATATTTGGGGGCCAAGCAGCGAAGCTGCGAAGGCACCCATTGTGTTTCTATTTGGGGGCCAAGCAGCGAAGCTGCGAAGGCACCCATTGTGTTTCTATGATTGGGGGCCAAGCAGCGAAGCTGCGAGGCAACCATTGTGTTTCTATTTGTTCTTATTATTATTATTATTATTATTCCGCCATTGAAGTCAATGGCAGCCCATAGAACCGTCTGGTGAAAAGTTGTGAAATTTGGCACACTGATTAGGGATAGTCCCATAATTAATTTCACCAAGTTTCATACCGGCACCTTGAGCGCTCTAGCGCCACCAACAGGCCAAAGTTGGACTTGCGTTCACGCACGTAACTTCTGACCTGTTGACCCGATTGTCAAAAATGAGGTATCGTTGGAATCCTTGGACCAAGCCGAGTTCAACGCACCCTATGACGTCATTTTCCGCCATGATGGATTTTCCGCCATATTGGATTTTAGTGAAAGTGAAACTAAAACTTCACAGGTCACAAATTTTGTCCGATCGTCACCAAACTTGACACACATGCTCTTCAGACCAAGCCGCACAAAAGTTATTCTTTTTCGTCTTCGGAACTAAAACCGTTCGCGCGTAACAGCCAATCGAAATTTGCGGCGAAGCCGCCAAACAGGAAGTGAGCTCATATCTCAGCAACCCATTCATCTATCATAACCAAACTTAGTCCATGGACTCAGGACCCAATCAGGGGGACGCTCAAGAAATTTGGTGACCTTTGACCTCTAGGGGGCGCTGTAATTAAGAAACATGCTTTTTGGCCTGTAGCTGCAGTTGTGCTTAGAATTAAAACGCACTAGTGGTGTCTGGTAATACTGTTGGAGGTCCTTAGGCCGACCCAAGCCAACTTGTGATGTCATCGTAATTGATTCGGCCGCCATATTGAATTTAATCAAAAACACGTACAAGTTTTCGCAGGTCACAAATTTTATCTGTTCTTCACCAAAATTGGTAGAGACCATCTTCAGACCATGCCTGATGAGTGCATTGCTTTCTGGAACAATTGACAGAAGCATTGACCTGTACCAGCCAATCGAAATTTGCGGCGAAGCCGCCAAACAGGAAGTGATTTCATATCTCAGCAACGCTTTCATGTATCAAAACCAAATTTAGTACATGTACCTCGGACCCCATCGGGAGGACGCTCAAGAAATTTGGTGACATTTGACCTCTAGGGGGCACCGTAATTGACAAAAATGCATTTTGGCCAGTAGTTGCTGATGCGCATTATTTTGCAATGGAAGTCAATGGCAGCCCATAGAACCGTCTGGTGAAAAGTTGTGAAATTTGGCACACTGATAAGGGACAGTCCCATGATTAATGTCACCAAGTTTCATGATGGCACCTAGAGCACTCTAGCGCCACCAACAGGCCAAAGTTGGACGTGCGTTCACGCACGTAACTTTTGACCCGTATGGCCGATTGTCAAAAATGAGGTATCGTTGGAATCCTTGGACCAAGCCGAGTTCAACGCACCCTATGACGTCAATTTCCGCCATGATGGATTTTCCGCCATATTGGATATAATCAAAAACACATAAAAATTTTCGCAGGTCACAAATTTCAGCGGATCCTCACCAAAATTGGCAGAGACAATCTTCAGACCATGCCTTATCAGTGCATTGCTTTCTGGAACAATTGACAGAAGCATTCGGCTGTAACAGCCAATCCAAATTAGTGGTGAAGCCGCCAAACAGGAAGTGAGCTCATATCTCACCAACCCTGCCATGTATCATCACCAAACTTACTACATATATTCATGACCCCATTAGGAGGACGCTCAAAAAATTTGGTGACCTTTGACCTGTAGGGGGTGCTGCAATTAGCAATATTGCATTTTGATCTGTAGTTGCTGATGAGTTTTATCAATCTTTTTATTTTTTGATGTGAAACTGATGACAACATGTTCCATCCAGTTAATTCTAATGCGTGCGTGCAAGGGCAGGGCAGGGCAGGACGGGGTGGGACGGGCTGGGACGGGCTGGGGTGATTAGGTGGGGGGGCTGGCTGGCGGAGGCGGTGGCAATACTCAGCTCTGTTTCAGCCCTACAAAATCAGTTATGTTTGATGTTACACTTGTTGAAAGTGTTGATCGCGAGTGTCTGCTGAGTTCTATCTTGTCGCCGTGGCTACTCCGGCCTATACTGCTTGGCCCCCTCATTGCTGCTTGCAGCTATATTTTCTTATTATTATTATTTAACATCTTTCCTCTGCCATTGAAGTCTATGGCAGCCCATAGAACCGTCTGGTAAAAAGTTGTGAAATTTGGCACACTGATTGGGGATAGTACATTGATTAATTTCACCAAGTTTCATGTCGGCACCTCGAGGGCTCTAGCGCCACCAACTGGCCAAAGTTTGACGTGCGTTCACGCACGTAACTTTTGACCTGTTGACCCGATTTTGAAAAATGAGGTATCGTTGGAATCCTTGGACCAAGCCGAGTTCAACGCACCCTATGACGTCATTTTCCGCCATGATGGATTTTCCGCCATATTGGATTTTAGTGAAAGTGAAACTAAAACTTCACAGGTCACAAATTTTGTCCGATCGTCACCAAACTTGACACACATGCTCTTCAGACCAAGCCGCACAAAAGTTATCACTTTTCGTCTTCGGAACTCAAACCGTTTGACCGTAACAGCCAATCGAAATATGCGGCGAAGCCGCCAAACAGGAAGTGAGCTCATATCTCAGCAACCCATTCATCTATCATAACCAAACTTAGTACATGGACTCAGGACCCAATCAGGGGGACGCTCAAAAAATCTGGTGACCTTTGACCTCTAGGGGGCGCTGTAATTAAGAAACATGCCTTTTGGCCTGTAGCTGCTGTTTTGCTTAGAATTAAAATGCACTAGTGGTGTCTGGTAATACTGTTGGAGGTCCTTAGGCTGACCCAAGCCGACTTGTGATGTCATCGTAATTGATTCGGCCGCCATATTGGATTTAATCAAAAACACGTACACGTTTTTGCAGGTCACAAATTTCAGCGGATCCTCAGCAAAATTGGCAGAGACCATCAACAGACCATGCCTGATGAGTGTATTGCTTTCTGGAACAATTGACAGAAGCATTGACCTGTACCAGCCAATCGAAATTTGCGGCGAAGCCACCAAACAGGAAGTGATTTCATATCTCAGCAACGCTTTCATGTATCAAAACCAAATTTAGTACATGTACCTCAGACCCCATCGGGAGGACGCTCAAGAAATTTGGTGACATTTGACCTCTAGGGGGCACCGTAATTGACAAAAATGCATTTTGGCCAGTAGTTGCTGATGCACATTATTTTGCAATGGAAGTCAATGGCAGCCCATAGAACCGTCTGGTAAAAAGTTATAAAATTTTGCACACTAATTGGGGACAGTCCAATAATTCATTTCACCAAGTTTCATACCGGCACCTTGAGCGCTCTAGCGCCACCAACAGGCCAAAGTTGGACTTGCGTTCACGCACTTAACTTTTGACCCGTTGATCCGATTGTCAAAAATTAGGTATTGTTAGAATCCTTGGACCAAGCCGAGTTCAACGCATCCTATGACGTCAATTTCCGCCATGATGGATTTTCCGCCATTTTGGATTTCATCAAAAACACTAAAAAGTCTTCAAAGGTCACAAATTTTGTCCGATCGACACCAAATCTGACACACTTGATCTTCAGACCAAGCCTCACAAAAGTTATTCATTTTCGTCTTCGGAACTCAAACCGTTCGCCCGTAACAGCCAATCGAAATATGCGGCGAAGCAGCCAAACAGGAAGTGAGCTCATATCTCAGTAACCCTTGCATGTATCAAAGCCAAACTTGGTGCATGGACTCAGGACTCAATCAGGGGGACGCTCAAGAAATCTGGTGACCTTTGACCTCTAGGGGGCGCTGTAATTAAGAAACATGCCTTTTGGCCTGTAGCTGCTGTTGTGCTTAGAATTAAAACGCACTAGTGGTGTCTGGTAATACTGTTGGAGGTCCTTAGGCCGACCCAGGCCAACTTGTGATGTCATCGTAATTGATTCGGCCGCCATATTAGATTTAATCAAAAACACGTACGAATTTTCGCAGGTCACAAATTTCAGTGGATCCTCACCAAAATTGGCACAGAACATCTTCAGACCATGCCTTATCAGTGCATCGCTTTTTGGAACGATTGACAGTAGCATTCGGCTGTAACAGCCAATCGAAACTTGCGGCGAAGCCGCCAAACAGGATGTGAGCTCATATCTCAGCAACCCTGCCATGTATCATCACCAAACTTACTACATATATTCATGACCCCATTAGGAGGACGCTCAAGAAATTTGGTGACCTTTGACCTGTAGGGGGTGCTGCAATTAGCAATGTTGCATTTTGATCTGTAGTTGCGATGTGTTTTATCGATCTTTTATTTTTGGATGTGAAACAGATGACAACATTTTCCATCCAGTCATTCTAATGCGTGCGTGGTAGGGCGGGGCGGGACGGGGTGGGATGGGCAGGGGTGATTAGGTGGAGGGGCTGGCTGGCGGAGGCGGTGGCAGTACTCAGCCCTGTTTCAGCCCTACAAAATCAGTTATGTTTGATGTGACACTTGTTGAAAGTGTTGATCGCGAGTGTCTGCTGAGTTCTATCTTGTCGCCGTGGCTACTCCGGCCTATACTGCTTGGCCCCCTCATTGCTGCTTGCAGCTATATTTTTTCTTATTATTATTATTATTATTATTATTATTATTATTCCTCTGCCATTGAAGTCAATGGCAGCCCATAGAACCGTCTGGCAAAAAGTTCTGAAATTTGGCACAGTGATTGTAGACAGTCCAATGATTAATTTCACCAAGTTTCATGTCGGCACCTCTAGCGCTCTAGCGCCACCAACAGGTCAAAGTTGGACTTGCGTTCATGCACGTAACTTCTGACCCGTTGACCCGATTGTCAAAAATAAGGTATCGCTGGAATCCTTGGACGAAGCTGAGTTCAACGCACCCTATGACGTCAATTTCCGCCATGATGGATTTTCCGCCATTTTGGATTTCATCAAAAACACTAAAAAGTCTTCACAGGTCACAAATTTTGTCCGATCGACACCAAACCTGACACACTTCATCTTCAGACCAAGCCTCACAAAAGTTATTCCTTTTCGTCTTCGAAACTCAAACCGTTCGCCCGTAACAGCCAATCGAAATATGCGGCGAAGCCACCAAACAGGAAGTGAGCTCATATCTCAGCAACCCAATCATCTATCATAACCAAACTTAGTACATGGACTCAGGACCCAATCAGGGGGACGCTGAAGAAATCTGGTGACCTTTGACCTCTAGGGGGCGCTATAATTAAGAAACATGCCTTTTGGCCTGTAGCTGCTGTTGTGCTTAGAATTAAAACGCACTACTGGTGTCTGTTAATACTGTTGGAGGTCCTTAGGCCGACCCAAGCCAATTTGTGATGTCATCATAAATGATTCGGCCGCCATATTGGATTTAATCAAAAACACATAAAAATTTTCGCAGGTCACAAATTTCAGCGGATCCTCACCAAAATTGGCAGAGATCATCTTCAGACCATTCCTTATCAGTGCTTTGCTTTCTGCAACAATTGCCAGAAGCATTCGGCTGTAACAGCCAATCGAAACTTGCGGCGAAGCCGCCAAACAGGAAGTGAGCTCATATCTCAGCAACCCTTGCATGTATCAAAGCCAAACTTGGTGCATGGACTCAGGACCCAATCAGGGGGACGCTCAAGAAATCTGGTGACCTTTGACCTCAAGGGGGCGCTGTAATTAAGAAACATGCCTTTTGGCCTGTAGCTGCTGTTGTGCTTAGAATTAAAATGCAATAGTGGTGTCTGTTAATACTGTTGGAGGTCCTTAGGCCGATCCAGGCCAACTTGTGATGTCATCTTAATTGATTCGGCCGCCATATTGGATTTAATCAAAAACATCAAAAAGTTTTCACAGGTCGCAAATTTCATCTAATTTTCACCACCATTGGCACAGATCATCTTCAGACCATAACCTATGAATATCTTGCTCTCTTGAACAATTGACAAAAGCATTCGCCCGTAACCGCCAATCGAAATTGGTGGCGAAGCCGCCAAACAGGAAGTGAGCGCATATCTCAGCAACCCTGCCATGTATCATAACCAAACTTACTACATATATTCATGACCCCATTAGGAGGACGCTCAAAAACTTTGGTGACCTTTGACCTGTAGGGGGTGCTGCAATTAGCAATATTGCATTTTCATCTGTAGTTGCTGATGTGTTTTATCAATCTTTTATTTTTTGATGTGAAACTGATGACAACATGTTCCATCCAGTTCATTCTAATGCGTGCGTGGAAGGGCGGTGCGGGACGGGGTGGAACGGGCAGGGCTGATTAGGTGGGGGGGCTGGCTGGCGGAGGCGGTGGCAATACTCAGCCCTGTTTCAGCCCTACAAAGTCAGTTATGTTTTGATGTGACACTTGTTGAAAGTGTTGATCGCGGGTGTCTGCTGAGTTCTATCTTGTCGCCGTGGCTACTCCGGCCTATACTGCTTGGCCCCCTCATTGCTGCTTGCAGCTATATTTGGGGGCCAAGCAGCGAAGCTGCGAAGCCCCATTGTTTTTCTATGATTTCTTATTGGGGGCCAAGCAGCGAAGCTGCGAAGGCACCCATTGTGTTTCTAGCTTTTCTTATTATTATTATACCTTCTTCCGCCATGGAAGTCAATGGCAGCCCATAGAACCGTCTGGTGAAAAGTTGTGAAATTTGGCACACTGATTAGGGACAGTCCCATGATTAATGTCACCAAGTTTCATGATGGCACCTCAAGCGCTCTAGCGCCACCAACAGGCCAAAGTTGGACGTGCGTTCACGCATGTAACTTTTGACCTGTTGATCCGATTTTGAAAAACGAGGTATCGTTGGAATCCTTGGACCAAGCCGAGTTCAACGCACCCTATGACGTCATTTTCCGCCATGATGGATTTTCCGCCATTTTGGATTTCATCAAAATCACTTAAAACGTATCAGAGGTCACACATTTTGTCCGATCGACACCAAACTTCATAGATATCATCTACAGACCATGCCTCATTAATGCATTGCTTTTCGTCTTCGGAACTAAAACCGTTCGCGCGTAACCGCCAATCGAAATTTGCGGCGAAGCCGCCAACCAGGAAGTGAGCTCATATCTCAGCAACCTATTCATCTATCATAACCAAACTTATTCCATGGACTCAGGACCCAATCAGGGGGACGCTCAAGAAATTTGGTGACCTTTGACCTCTAGGGGGCGCTGTAATTAAGAAACATGCCTTTTGGCCTGTAGCTGCAGTTGTGCTTAGAATTGAAACCCACTAGTGGTGTCTGGTACTACTGTTGAAGGTCCTTAGGCCGACCCAAGCCAACTTGTGATGTCATCGTAATTGATTCGGCCGCCATATTGGATTAAATCAAAAACACAAAAAAGTTTTGGCAGGTCACAAATTTCATCTGTTCCTCACCAAAATTGGCAGAGACCATCTTCAGACCATGCCTGATGAGTGCATTGCTTTCTGGAACAATTGACAGAAGCTTTGGCCTGTACCAGCCAATCAAAATTTGCGGCGAAGCCGCCAAACAGGAAGTGATTTCATATCTCAGCAACGCTTTCATGTATCAAAACCAAACTTAGTACATGTACCTCAGACCACATCGGGAGGACGCTCAAGAAATTTGGTGACATTTGACCTCTAGGGGGCTCCGTAATTGACAAAAATGCATTTTGGCCAGTAGTTGCTGATGCGCATTATTTTGCAATGGAAGTCAATGGCAGCCCATAGAACCGTCTGGTAAAAAGTTATACAATTTTGCACACTAATTGGGGACAGTCCAATAATTCATTTCACCAAGTTTCATGCCGGCACCTCAAGCGCTCTAGCGCCACCAACAGGCCAAAGTTGGACTTGTGTTCACGGACGTAACTTTTGACCTGTTGACCCGAATGGCAAAATGAGGTATCATTGGAATCCTTGGGCCAAGCCGAGTTCAACACACCCTATGACGTCAATTTTTGACCTCTGTGTTTAAATCACAGCAAGTGTGATCATATCTCAGTCAATCTTCTATTTTTGATGTGAAACTGATGACAACATGTTCCATCCAGTTCATTCTAATGCATGCGTACGTGCAAGGGCGGGGCTGGGCAGGACGGGGTGGGACGGGCAGGGGTGATTAGGTGGGGGGGGGGCTGGCTGGCAGAGGCGGTGGCAATACTCAGCCCTGTTTCAGCCCTACAAAATCAGCTATGTTTTGATGTGACACTTGTTGAAAGTGTTGATCGCGGGTGTCTGCTGAGTTCGTTCTTGTCGCCGTGGCTACTCCGGCCTATTCTGCTTGGCCCCCTCATTGCTGCTTGCAGCTATATTTGGGGGCCAAGCAGCGAAGCTGCGAAGGCACCCATTGTTATTGTTAGTTTTCTTATTATTATTATTCCTCTGCCATTGAAGTCTATGGCAGCCCATAGAACCGTCTGGTGAAAAGTTGTGAAATTTGGCACACTAATTAGGCTGCGTCCCAGAATTAATTTCACCAAGTTTCGAGTCCGCACCACTAGCGCTCTAGCGCCACCAACAGGCCAAAATTGGACATGCGTTCATGCATGTAACTTCTGACCCGTTGGCCCGATTTTGAAAAATGAGGTACCATTGGAATCCTTGGACCAGGCCGAGTTCAACGCACCCTATGACGTCATTTTCCGCCATGATGGATTTTCCGCCATATTGGATTTTAGTGAAAGTGAAACTAATTTTTCACAGGTCACAAATTTTGTCCGATCATCACCAAACTTGACATACATGATCTTCAGACCAAGCCTCACAAAAGTTGTGGTGTTTTGTCTTCGGAACTATGACCGTTCACCCGTAATATCCAATCGAAATTTGCGGCGAAGCCGCCAAACAGGAAGTGAGCTCATATCTCAGCAACCCATTGATCTATCATAACCAAACTTATTCCATGGAGTCAGAACCCAATCAGGGGGACGCTCAAGAAATTTGGTGACCTTTGACCTCTAGGGGGCGCTGTAATTAAGAAACATGCCTTTTGGCCTGTAGCAGCAGTTGTGCTTAGAATTGAAACCCACTAATGGTGTCTGGTACTACTGTTGAAGATCCTTAGGCCGACCCAAGCCAACTTGTGATGTCATCGTAATTGATTCGGCCGCCATATTGGATTAAATCAAAAACACGAAAAAGTTTTGGCAGGTCCTAAATTTCATCTGTTCCTCACCAAAATTGGTAGAGACCATCTTCAGACCATGCCTGATGAGTGCCTTGCTTTCTGGAACAATTGACAGAAGCTTTGGCCTGTACCAGCCAATCGAAATTTGCGGCGAAGCCGCCAAACAGGAAGTGATTTCATATCTCAGCAACGCTTTCATGTATCAAAACCAAATTTAGTACATGTACCTCAGACCACATCGGGAGGACGCTCAAGAAATTTGGTGACATTTGACCTCTAGGGGGCACCGTAATTGACAAAAATGCATTTTGGCCAGTAGTTGCTGATGCGCATTATTTTGCAATGGAAGTCAATGGCAGCCCATAGAACCGTCTGGTAAAAAGTTATACAATTTTGCACACTAATTGGGGACAGTCCAATAATTCATTTCACCAAGTTTCATGCCGGCACCTCAAGCGCTCTAGCGCCACCAACAGGCCAAAGTTGGACTTGTGTTTACGGACGTAACTTTTGACCTGTTGACCCGAATGGCAAAATGAGGTATCATTGGAATCCCTGGGCCAAGCCGAGTTCAACACACCCTATGACGTCAATTTTTGACCTGTATGTTTAAATGACAGCAAGTGTGATCATATCTCAGTCAATCTTTTATTTTTGATGTGAAACTGATGACAGCGAGTTCCATCCAGTTAATTCTAATGCGTGCGTGCAAGGGTGGGGCGGGGTGGGACGGGCAGGGGCGGTTGCGGCGGTGGGCTGGCTGGGGGAGGGGGCGGCGACACTCAGCCCTGGTTCAGCCCCACAAAATCAGTTATGTTTTAATGTGAAACTTGACCTTGTAACTCAGCCAATCTTGGGTTGTATGGCATGGAACTTGCTGTGACTGCTTAAGGCTATATGTCTGATGCAACGGCATTGACTTACATGGTTAATCTGGCCTGCTGAACTCACTGCTTGGCCCCCTCATTGCTGCTTGCAGCTATATTTGGGGGCCAAGCAGCGAAGCTGCGAAGGCACCCATTGTGTTTGTTAGTTTTCTTATTATTATTATTATTATTATTATTATTACGCTTCCGTCATTGAAGTCAATGGCAGCCCATAGAACCGTCTGGTGAAAAGTTCTGAAATTTGGCACACTGATTGGGGACAGTCTCATGATTAATTTCACCAAGTTTCATACCGGCACCTTGAGCGCTCTAGCGCCACCAACAGGCCAAAGTTGGATGTGCGTTCACGCACGTAACGTTTGACCCGTTGATCCGATTGTCAAAAATTAGGTATTGTTAGAATCCTTGGACCAAGCCGAGTTCAACGCACCCTATGACGTCAATTTCCGCCATGATGGATTTTCCGCCATTTTGGATTTCATCAAAAACACTAAAAAGTCTTCAAAGGTCCCAAATTTTGTCCGATCGACACCAAATCTGACACACTTGATCTTCAGACCAAGCCTCACAAAAGTTATTCATTTTCGTCTTCGGAACTCAAACCGTTCGCCCGTAACAGCCAATCGAAATATGCGGCGAAGCCGCCAAACAGGAAGTGAGCTCATATCTCAGCAACCCATTCATCTATCATAACCAATCTTAGTACATGGACTCAGGACCCAATCAGGGGGACGCTCAAGAAATCTGGTGACCTTTGACCTCTAGGGGGCGCTGTAATTAAGAAACATGCCTTTTGGCCTGTAGCTGCTGTTGTGCTTAGAATTAAAACGCACTAGTGGTGTCTGGTAATACTGTTGGAGGTCCTTAGGCCGACCCAAGCCGACTTGTGATGTCATCGTAATTGATTCGGCCGCCATATTGGATTTAATCAAAAACACGTACACGTTTTTGCAGGTCACAAATTTCAGCGGATCCTCACCAAAATTGGCAGAGACCATCTACAGACCATGCCTGATGAGTGCATTGCTTTCTGGAAAAATTGACAGAAGCATTGACCTGTACCAGCCAATCGAAATTTGCGGCGAAGCCGCCAAACAGGAAGTGATTTCATATCTCAGCAACGCTTTCATGTATCAAAACCAAACTTAGTACATGTACCTCAGACCACATCGGGAGGACGCTCAAGAAATTTGGTGACATTTGACCTCTAGGGGGCACCGTAATTGACAAAAATGCATTTTGGCCAGTAGTTGCCGATGCGCATTATTTTGCAATGGAAGTCAATGGCAGCCCATAGAACCGTCTGGTAAAAAGTTATACAATTTTGCACACTAATTGGGGACAGTCCAATAATTCATTTCACCAAGTTTCATGCCGGCACCTCAAGCGCTCTAGCGCCACCAACAGGCCAAAGTTGGACTTGTGTTCACGGACGTAACTTTTGACCTGTTGACCCGAATGGCAAAATGAGGTATCATTGGAATCCTTGGGCCAAGCCGAGTTCACACCCCCACACACCCTATGACGTCAATTTTTGACCTCTGTGTTTAAATCACAGCAAGTGTGATCATATCTCAGTCAATCTTTTAGTTTTTGATGTGAAACTGATGACAGCAAGTTCCATCTAGTTCATTCTAATGTGTGCTTGCAAGGGTGGGGCGGGGTGGGATGGGCAGGGGCGGTTGCGGCGGTGGGCTGGCTGGGGGAGGGGGCGGCGACACTCAGCCCTGGTTCAGCCCCACAAAATCAGTTATGTTTTGATGTGAAACTTGACCTTGTAACTCAGCCAATCTTGGGTTGTATGGCATGGAACTTGCTGTGACTGCTTAAGGCTATATGTCTGATGCAACGGCATTGACTTACATGGTTAATCTGGCCTGCTGATCTCACTGCTTGGCCCCCTCATTGCTGCTTGCAGCTATATTTATTATTATTATTTAACATCTTTCTTCCGCCATGGGAGTCTATGGCAGCCCATAGAACCGTCTGGTAAAAAGTTGTGAAATTTGGCACACCGATTGGGGACAGGCCCATGATTAATTTCACCAAGTTTCATGTCGGCTCCTCGAGGGCTCTAGCGCCACCAACAGGCCAAAGTTGGGCGTGCATTCACGCACGTAACTTTTGACCTGTTGATCCGATTTTGAAAAATGAGGTACCGTTGGAATCCTTGGACCAAGCCGAGTTCAACGCACCCAATGACGTCATTTTCCGCCATGATGGATTTTCCGCCATATTGGATTTAAGTGAAAGTGAAACTAATTTTTCACAGGTCACAAATTTTGTCCGATCGTCACCAAACTTGACATACATGATCTTCAGACCAAGCCTCACAAAAGTTGTGGTGTTTTGTCTCCGGAACTATGACCGTTCACCCGTAATATCCAATCGAAATTTGCGGCGAAGCCGCCAAACAGGAAGTGAGCTCATATCTCAGCAACCTATTGATCTATCATAACCAACCTTAGTCCATGGACTCAGGACCCAATCAGGGGGACGCTCAATAAATCTGGTGACCTTTGACCTCTAGGGGGCGCTGTAATTAAGAAACATGCCTTTTGGCCTGTAGCAGCAGTTGTGCTTAGAATTAAAACCCACTAGTGGTGTCTGGTACTACTGTTGAAGGTCCTTAGGCCGACCCAAGCCAACTTGTGATGTCATCGTAATTGATTCGGCCGCCATATTGGATTTAATCAAAAATACGTACAAGTTTTCGCAGGTCACAAATTTCAGCGGATCCTCACCAAAATTGGCAGAGACCATCTTCAGACTATGCCTGATGAGTGCATTGCTTTCTGGAACAATTGACAGAAGCTTTGGCCTGTACCAGCCAATCAAAATTTGCGCCGAAGCCGCCAAACAGGAAGTGATTTCATATCTCAGCAACGCTTTCATGTATCAAAACCAAACTTAGTACATGTACCTCAGACCACATCGGGAGGACGCTCAAGAAATTTGGTGACATTTGACCTCTAGGGGGCTCCGTAATTGACAAAAATGCATTTTGGCCAGTAGTTGCTGATGCGCATTATTTTGCAATGGAAGTCAATGGCAGCCCATAGAACCGTCTGGTGAAAAGTTGTGAAATTTGGCACACTGATGAGGGACAGTCCCATGATTAATGTCACCAAGTTTCATGCCGGCACCTCAAGCGCTCTAGCGCCACCAACAGGCCAAAGTTGGACTTGTGTTCACGGACGTAACTTTTGACCTGTTGACCCGAATGGCAAAATGAGGTATCATTGGAATCCTTGGGCCAAGCCGAGTTCACACCCCCACTCACCCTATGACGTCAATTTTTGACCTCTGTGTTTAAATCACAGCAAGTGTGATCATATCTCAGTCAATCTTTTATTTTTGATGTGAAACTGATGACAGCGAGTTCCATCTAGTTCATTCTAATGTGTGCGTGCAAGGGTGGGACGGGGTGGGATGGGCAGGGGCGGTTGCGGCGGTGGGCTGGCTGGGGGAGGGGGCGGCGACACTCAGCGCTGGTTCAGCCCCACAAAATCAGTTATGTTTTGATGTGAAACTTGACCTTGTAACACAGCCAATCTTGGGTTGTATGGCATGGAACTTGCTGTGACTGCTTAAGGCTATATGTCTGATGCAACGGCATTGATTTACATGGTTAATCTGGCCTGCTGATCTCACTGCTTGGCCCCCTCATTGCTGCTTGCAGCTATATTTGGGGGCCAAGCAGCGAAGCTGCGAAGGCACCCATTGTGTTTGTTAGTTTTCTTATTATTATTATTGGGGGCCAAGCAGCGAAGCTGCGAAGCCCCATTGTGTTTCTATGATTTCTTACTATTATTATTATTATTTAACATCTTTCTTCCGCCATGGGAGTCTATGGCAGCCCATAGAACCGTCTGGTAAAAAGTTGTGAAATTTGGCACACCGATTGGGGACAGTCCCATGATTAATTTCACCAAGTTTCATGTCGGCTCCTCGAGGGCTCTAGCGCCACCAACAGGCCAAAGTTGGACGTGCGTTCACGCACGTAACTTTTGACCTGTTGATCCGATTTTGAAAAATGAGGTACCGTTGGAATCCTTGGACCAAGCCGAGTTCAACGCACCCTATGACGTCATTTTCCGCCATGATGGATTTTCCGCCATATTGGATTTTAGTGAAAGTGAAACTAAAACTTCACAGGTCACAAATTTTATCCGATCGTCACCAAACTTGACACACATGCTCTTCAGACCAAGCCGCACAAAAGTTATCACTTTTCGTCTTCGGAACTAAAACCGTTCGCGCGTAACAGCCAATCGAAGTTTGCGGCGAAGCCGCCAAACAGGAAGTGAGCTCATATCTCAGCAACCCATTCATCTGTCATAACCAAACTTAGTACATGTACTCAGGACCCAATCAGGGGGACGCTCAAGAAATCTAGTGACCTTTGACCTCTAGGGGGCGCTGTAATTAAGAAACATGCCTTTTGGCCTGTAGCTGCTGTTTTGCTTAGAATTAAAATGCACTAGTGGTGTCTGGTAATACTGTTGGAGGTCCTTAGGCCGACCCAAGCCGACTTGTGATGTCATCGTAATTGATTCGGCCGCCATATTGGATTTAATCAAAAACACGTACACGTTTTTGCAGGTCACAAATTTCAGCGGATCCTCACCAAAATTGGCAGAGACCATCAACAGACCATGCCTGATGAGTGCATTGCTTTCTGGAACAATTGACAGAAGCATTGACCTGTACCAGCCAATCGAAATTTGCGGCAAAGCCGCCAAACAGGAAGTGATTTCATATCTCAGCAACGCTTTCATGTATCAAAACCAAATTTAGTACATGTACCTCAGACCCCATCGGGAGGACGCTCAAAAAATTTGGTGACATTTGACCTCTAGGGGGCATCGTAATTGACAAAAATGCATTTTGGCCAGTAGTTGCTGATGCGCATTATTTTGCAATGGAAGTCAATGGCAGCCCATAGAACCGTCTGGTAAAAAGTTATAAAATTTTGCACACTAATTGGGGACAGTCCAATAATTCATTTCACCAAGTTTCATACCGGCACCTTGAGCGCTCTAGCGCCACCAACAGGCCAAAGTTGGACTTGCGTTCACGCACGTAACTTCTGACCTGTTGACCCGATTGTCAAAAATGAGGGATCGTTGGAATCCTTGGACCAAGCCGAGTTCAACGCACCCTATGACGTCAATTGTTGACCTCTGTGTTTAAATCACAGCAAGTGTGATCATATCTCAGTCAATCTTTTATTTTTGATGTGAAACTGATGACTGCGAGTTCCATCTAGTTCATTCTAATGTGTGCGTGCAAGGGTGGGACGGGGTGGGATGGGCAGGGGCGGTTGCGGCGGTGGGCTGGCTGGGGGAGGGGGCGGCGACACTCAGCCCTGGTTCAGCCCCACAAAATCAGTTATGTTTTGATGTGAAACTTGACCTTGTAACTCAGCCAATCTTGGGTTGTATGGCATGGAACTTGCTGTGACTGCTTAAGGCTATATGTCTGATGCAACGGCATTGATTTACATGGTTAATCTGGCCTGCTGATCTCACTGCTTGGCCCCCTCATTGCTGCTTGCAGCTATATTTATTATTATTATTCCGCCATTGAAGTCAATGACAGCCCATAGAACCGTCTGGTGAAAAGTTGTGAAATTTGGCACACTGATTAGGGACAGTCCCATGATTAATGTCACCAAGTTTCATGATGGCACCTAGAGCACTCTAGCGCCACCAACAGGCCAAAGTTGGACGTGCGTTCACGCACGTAACTTTTGACCCGTATGGCCGATTGTCAAAAATGAGGTATCGTTGGAATGCTTGGACCAAGCCGAGTTCAACGCACCCTATGACGTCAATTTCCGCCATGATGGATTTTCCGCCATATTGGATTTTAGTGAAAGTGAAACTAAAACTTCACAGGTCAGAAATTTTGTCCGATCAACACCAAACTTGACACACATGCTCTTCAGACCAAGCCACACAAAAGTTATTCCTTTTCGTCTTCGGAACTAAAACCGTTCGCGCGTAACAGCCAATCGAAATTTGCGGCGAAGCCGCCAAACAGGAAGTGAGCTCATATCTCAGCAACCCTTGCATGTATCAAAGCCAAACTTGGTGCATGTACTCAGGACCCAATCAGGGGGACGCTCAAGAAATCTGGTGACCTTTGACCTCTAGGGGGCGCTGTAATTAAGAAACATGCCTTTTGGCCTGTAGCTGCTGTTGTGCTTAGAATTAAAACGCACTAGTGGTGTCTGGTAATACTGTTGGAGGTCCTTAGGCCGACCCAGGCCAATTTGTGATGTCATCGTAATTGATTCGGCCGCCATATTGGATTTAATCAAAAACACGTACGAATTTTCGCAGGTCACAAATTTCAGCGGATCCTCACCAAAATTGGCAGAGAACATCTTCAGACCATGCCTTATCAGTGCATCGCTTTTTGGAACGATTGACAGTAGCATTCGGCTGTAACAGCCAATCGAAACTTGCAGCGAAGCGGCCAAACAGGAAGTGAGCTCATATCTCAGCAACCCTGCCATGTATCATCACCAAACTTACTACATATGTTCATGACCCCATTAGGAGGACGCTCAAGAAATTTGGTGACATTTGACCTCTAGGGGGCACCGTAATTGACAAAAATGCATTTTGGCCAGTAGTTGCTGATGCGCATTATTTTGCAATGGAAGTCAATGGCAGCCCATAGAACCATCTGGTAAAAAGTTATACAATTTTGCACACTAATTGGGGACAGTCCAATAATTCATTTCACCAAGTTTCATGCCGGCACCTCAAGCGCTCTAGCGCCACCAACAGGCCAAAGTTGGACTTGTGTTCACGGACGTAACTTTTGACCTGTTGACCCGAATGGCAAAATGAGGTATCATTGGAATCCTTGGGCCAAGCCGAGTTCAACACACCCTATGACGTCAATTGTTGACCTCTATGTTTAAATCACAGCAAGTGTGATCATATCTCAGTCAATCTTTTATTTTTGATGTGAAACTGATGACAGCAAGTTCCATCTAGTTCATTCTAATGTGTGCGTGCAAGGGTGGGACGGGGTGGGATGGGCAGGGGCGGTTGTGGCGGTGGGCTGGCTGGGGGAGGGGGCGGCGACACTCAGCTCTGGTTCAGCCCCACAAAATCAGTTATGTTTTGATGTGAAACTTGACCTTGTAACTCAGCCAATCTTGGGTTGTATGGCATGGAACTTGCTGTGACTGCTTAAGGCTATATGTCTGATGCAACGGCATTGACTTACATGGCAAATCTGGCCTGCTGATCTCACTGCTTGGCCCCCTCATTGCTGCTTGCAGCTATATTTATTATTATTATTCCGCCATTGAAGTCAATGGCAGCCCATAGAACCGTCTGGCGAAAAGTTCTGAAATTTGGCACACTGATTGTAGACAGTCCAATGATTCATGTCAACAAGTTTCATGTCAGCACCTTGAGCACTCTAGCGCCACCAACAGGCCAAAGTTGGACGTGCGTTCACGCACGTAACTTTTGACCCGTATGGCCGATTGTCAAAAATGAGGTATCGTTGGAATCCTTGGACCAAGCCGAGTTCAACGCACCCTATGACGTCAATTTCCGCCATGATGGATTTTCCGCCATATTGGATTTCATCAAAAACACTAAAAAGTCTTCAAAGGTCACAAATTTTGTCCGATCGACACCAAATCTGACACACTTGATCTTCAGACCAAGCCTCACAAAAGTTATTCGTTTTCGTCTTCGGAACTCAAACCGTTCGCCCGTAACAGCCAATCGAAATATGCGGCGAAGCCGCCAAACAGGAAGTGAGCTCATATCTCAGCAACCCATTCACCTATCATAACCAAACTTAGTCCATGGACTCAGGATCCAATCAGGGGGACGCTCAAGAAATCTGGTGACCTTTGACCTCTAGGGGGCGCTGTAATTAAGAAACATGCCTATTGGCCTGTAGCAGCAGTTGTGCTTAGAATTAAAACGCACTAGTGGTGTCTGGTAATACTGTTGGAGGTCCTTAGGCCAACCCAAGCCAACTTGTGATGTCATCGTAATTGATTCGGCCGCCATATTGGATTTAATCAAAAACACGTACGAATTTTCGCAGGTCACAAATTTCAGTGGATCCTCAACAAAATTGGCAGAGATCATCTTCAGACCATGCCTTATCAGTGCATTGCTTTCTGGAACAATTGACAGAAGCATTCGGCTGTAACAGCCAATCGAAATTTGCAGCGAAGCCGCCAAACAGGAAGTGAGCTCATATCTCAGCAACCCTTGCATGTATCAAAGCCAAACTGGGTGCATAGACTCAGGACCCAATCAGGGGGACACTCAATAAATCTGGTGACCTTTGACCTCTAGGGGGCGCTGTAATTAAGAAACATGCCTTTTGGCCTGTAGCTGCTGTTGTGTTTGGAATTAAAATGCACTAGTGGTGTCTGGTAACACTGTTGGAGGTCCTTAGGCCGACCCAAGCGAACTTGTGATGTCATCGTAATTGATTCGGCCGCCATATTGGATTTAATCAAAAACACGTAGAAGTTTTCACAGGTCACACATTTCAGCGGATTCTCACCAAAATTGGCAGAGACCATCTTCAGACCATAATCTATCAATATATTGCTTTCTGGAACAATTGGCAAAAGCATTCGCTTGTAACAGTCAATCAAAATTGGTGGCGAAGCCGCCAAACAGGAAGTGAGCTCATATCTCAACAACCCTGCCATGTATCATAACCAAACTTACTATATGGATTCATGACCCCATTAGGAGGACGCTCAAAAACATTTGGTGACCTTTGACCTGTAGGAGGTGCTGCAATTAGCAATATTGCATTTTGATGTGTAGTTGCTGATGTGTTTTATCAATCTTTTATTTTTTGATGTGAAACTGATGACAACATGTTCCATCCAGTTAATTCTAATGCGTGCGTGCAAGGGCATGGCAGGATGGGGTGGGACGGGCTGGGGTGATTAGGTGGGGGGGCTGGCTGGCGGAGGCGTGGCAATACTCAGCCCTGTTTCAGCCCTGTTGATCACGGGTGTCTGCTGAGTTCTATCTTGTCGCCGTAGCTACTCCGGCCTATTCTGCTTGGCCCCCTCATTGCTGCTTGCAGCTATATTTATTATTATTATTATTACGCTTCCGTCATTGAAGTCAATGGCAGCCCATAGAACCGTCTGGTGAAAAGTTCTGAAATTTGGCACACTGATTGGGGACAGTCTCATGATTAATTTCACCAAGTTTCATACCGGCACCTTGAGCACTCTAGCGCCACCAACAGGCCAAAGTTGGATGTGCGTTCACGCATGTAACTTTTGACCCGTTGATCCGATTGTCAAAAATTAGGTATTGTTAGAATCCTTGGACCAAGCCGAGTTCAACGCACCCTATGACGTCAATTTCCGCCATGATGGATTTTCCGCCATTTTGGATTTCATCAAAAACACTAAAAAGTCTTCAAAGGTCACAAATTTTGTCCGATCGACACCAAATCTGACACACTTGATCTTCAGACCAAGCCTCACAAAAGTTATTCTTTTTCGTCTTCGGAACTCAAACCGTTCGCCCGTAACAGCCAATCGAAATATGCGGCGAAGCCGCCAAACAGGAAGTGAGCTCATATCTCAGCAACCCTTGCATGTATCAAAGCCAAACTTGGTGCATGGACTCAGGACCAAATCAGGGGGACGCTCAAGAAATCTGGTGACCTTTGACCTCTAGGGGGCACTGTAATTAAGAAACATGCCTTTTGGCCTGTAGCTGCTGTTGTGCTTAGAATTAAAACGCACTAGTGGTGTCTGGTAATACTGTTGGAGGTCCTTAGGCCGACCCAGGCCAACTTGTGATGTCATCGTAATTGATTCGGCCGCCATATTGGATTTAATCAAAAACACGTACGAATTTTCGCAGGTCACAAATTTCAGCGGATCCTCACCAAAATTGGCACAGAACATCTTCAGACCATGCCTTATCAGTGCATCGCTTTTTGGAACGATTGACAGTAGCATTCGGCTGTAACAGCCAATCGAAACTTGCGGCGAAGCCGCCAAACAGGAAGTGAGCTCATATCTCAGCAACCCTGCCATGTATCATCACCAAACTTACTACATATATTCATGACCCCATTAGGAGGACGCTCAAGAAATTTGGTGACCTTTGACCTGTAGGGGGTGCTGCAATTAGCAATGTTGCATTTTGATCTGTAGTTGCGATGTGTTTTATCGATCTTTTATTTTTGGAAGTGAAACAGATGACAACATATTCCATCCAGTCATTCTAATGCGTGCGTGGTAGGGCGGGGCGGGATGGGGTGGGATGGGCAGGGGTGATTAGGTGGGGGGGCTGGCTGGCGGAGGCGGTGGCAGTACTCAGCCCTGTTTCAGCCCTACAAAATCAGTTATGTTTGATGTGACACTTGTTGAAAGTGTTGATCGCGAGTGTCTGCTGAGTTCTATCTTGTCGCCGTGGCTACTCCGGCCTATACTGCTTGGCCCCCTCATTGCTGCTTGCAGCTATATTTATTATTATTGGGGGCCAAGCAGCGAAGCTGCGAAGGCACCCATTGTGTTTCTATTTTTTCTTATTATTGGGGGCCAAGCAGCGAAGCTGCGAAGGCACCCATTGTTATTGTCAGTTTTCTTATTATTATTATTCCTCTGCCATTGAAGTCTATGGCAGCCCATAGAACCGTCTGGTGAAAAGTTGTGAAATTTGGCACACTAATTAGGCTGCGTCCCAGAATTAATTTCACCAAGTTTCGAGTCCGCACCACGAGCGCTCTAGCGCCACCAACAGGCCAAATTTGGACATGCGTTCATGCATGTAACTTCTGACCCGTTGGCCCGATTTTGAAAAATGAGGTACCATTGGAATCCTTGGACCAGGCCGAGTTCAACGCACCCTATGACGTCATTTTCCGCCATGATGGATTTTCCGCCATATTGGATTTAAGTGAAAGTGAAACTAATTTTTCACAGGTCACAAATTTTGTCCGATCGTCACCAAACTTGACATACATGATCTTCAGACCAAGCCTCACAAAAGTTGTGGTGGTTTGTCTTCGGAACTATGACCGTTCACCCGTAATATCCAATCGAAATTTGCGGCAAAGCCGCCAAACAGGAAGTGAGTTCATATCTCAGCAACCCATTCATCTGTCATAACCAAACTTAGTACATGTACTCAGGACCCAATCAGGGGGACGCTCAAGAAATTTGGTGACCTTTGACCTCTAGGGGGCGCTGTAATTAAGAAACATGCCTTTTGGCCTGTAGCAGCAGTTGTGCTTAGAATTAAAACACACTAGTGGTGTCTGGTACTACTGTTGAAGGTCCTTAGGTCAACCCAAGCCAACTTGTGATGTCATCGTAATTGATTCGGCCGCCATATTGAATTTAATCAAAAACACGTACAAGTTTTCGCAGGTCACAAATTTCATCTGTTCTTCACCAAAATTGGTAGAGACCATCTTCAGACCATGCCTGATGAGTGCATTGCTTTCTGGAACAATTGACAGAAGCATTGACCTGTACCAGCCAATCGAAATTTGCGGCGAAGCAGCCAAACAGGAAGTGATTTCATATCTCAGCAACGCTTTCATGTATCAAAACCAAACTTAGTACATGTACCTCAGACCACATTGGGAGGACGCTCAAGAAATTTGGTGACATTTGACCTCTAGGGGGCTCCGTAATTGACAAAAATGCATTTTGGCCAGTAGTTGCTGATGCGCATTATTTTGCAATGGAAGTCAATGGCAGCCCATAGAACCGTCTGGTAAAAAGTTATACAATTTTGCACACTAATTGGGGACAGTCCAATAATTCATTCCACCAAGTTTCATGCCGGCACCTCAAGCGCTCTAGCGCCACCAACAGGCCAAAGTTGGACTTGTGTTCACGGACGTAACTTTTGACCTGTTGACCCGAATGGCAAAATGAGGTATCATTGGAATCCTTGGGCCAAGTCGAGTTCACACCCCCACACACCCTATGACGTCAATTTTTGACCTCTGTGTTTAAATCACAGCAAGTGTGATCATATCTCAGTCAATCTTTTATTTTTGATGTGAAACTGATGACCGCAAGTTCCATCTAGTTCATTCTAATGTGTACGTGCAAGGGTGGGACGGGGTGGGATGGGCAGGGGCGGTTGCGGCGGTGGGCTGGCTGGGGGAGGGGGCGGCGACACTCAGCCCTGGTTCAGCCCCACAAAATCAGTTATGTTTTGATGTGAAACTTGACCTTGTAACTCAGCCAATCTTGGGTTGTTTAACATGGAACTTGTTGTGACTGCTTAATGCTATATGCCTGATGCCACGGCATTGAGTTGCATGGCAAATCTGGCCTGCTGATCTCACTGCTTGGCCCCCTCATTGCTGCTTGCAGCTATATTTGGGGGCCAAGCAGCGAAGCTGCGAAGCCCCATTGTGTTTCTATGATTTCTTACTATTATTATTATTATTTAACATCTTTCTTCCGCCATGGGAGTCTATGGCAGCCCATAGAACCGTCTGGTAAAAAGTTGTGAAATTTGGCACACCGATTGGGGACAGTCCCATGATTAATTTCACCAAGTTTCATGTCGGCTCCTCGAGGGCTCTAGCGCCACCAACAGGCCAAAGTTGGACGTGCGTTCACGCACGTAACTTTTGACCTGTTGATCCGATTTTGAAAAATGAGGTACCGTTGGAATCCTTGGACCAAGCCGAGTTCAACGCACCCTATGACGTCATTTTCCGCCATGATGGATTTTCCGCCATATTGGATTTTAGTGAAAGTGAAACTAAAACTTCACAGGTCACAAATTTTATCCGATCGTCACCAAACTTGACACACATGCTCTTCAGACCAAGCCGCACAAAAGTTATCACTTTTCGTCTTCGGAACTCAAACCGTTCGCGCGTAACAGCCAATCGAAATTTGCGGCGAAGCCGCCAAACAGGAAGTGAGCTCATATCTCAGCAACCCATTGATCTATCATAACCAACCTTAGTCCATGGACTCAGGATCCAATCAGGGGGACGCTCAAGAAATCTGGTGACCTTTGACCTCTAGGGGGCGCTGTAATTAAGAAACATGCCTTTTGGCCTGTAGCAGCAGTTGTGCTTAGAATTAAAACCCACTAGTGGTGTCTGGTACTACTGTTGAAGGTCCTTAGGCCGACCCAAGCCAACTTGTGATGTCATCGTAATTGATTCGGCCGCCATATTGGATTTAATCAAAAATACGTACAAGTTTTCGCAGGTCACAAATTTCAGCGGATCCTCACCAACATTGGCAGAGACCATCTTCAGACTATGCCTGATGAGTGCATTGCTTTCTGGAACAATTGACAGAAGCTTTGGCCTGTACCAGCCAATCAAAATTTGCGGCGAAGCCGCCAAACAGGAAGTGATTTCATATCTCAGCAACGCTTTCATGTATCAAAACCAAACTTAGTACATGTACCTCAGACCACATCGGGAGGACGCTCAAGAAATTTGGTGACATTTGAGCTCTAGGGGGCTCCGTAATTGACAAAAATGCATTTTGGCCAGTAGTTGCTGATGCGCATTATTTTGCAATGGAAGTCAATGGCAGCCCATAGAACCGTCTGGTGAAAAGTTGTGAAATTTGGCACACTGATAAGGGACAGTCCCATGATTAATGTCACCAAGTTTCATGCCGGCACCTCAAGCGCTCTAGCGCCACCAACAGGCCAAAGTTGGACTTGTGTTCACGGACGTAACTTTTGACCTGTTGACCCGAATGGCAAAATGAGGTATCATTGGAATCCTTGGGCCAAGCCGAGTTCACACCCCCACTCACCCTATGACGTCAATTTTTGACCTCTGTGTTTAAATCACAGCAAGTGTGATCATATCTCAGTCAATCTTTTATTTTTGATGTGAAACTGATGACAGCGAGTTCCATCTAGTTCATTCTAATGTGTGCGTGCAAGGGTGGGACGAGGTGGGATGGGCAGGGGCGGTTGCGGCGGTGGGCTGGCTGGGGGAGGGGGCGGCGACACTCAGCCCTGGTTCAGCCCCACAAAATCAGTTATGTTTTGATGTGAAACTTGACCTTGTAACTCAGCCAATCTTGGGTTGTATGGCATGGAACTTGCTGTGACTGCTTAAGGCTATATGTCTGATGCAACGGCATTGATTTACATGGTTAATCTGGCCTGCTGATCTCACTGCTTGGCCCCCTCATTGCTGCTTGCAGCTATATTTATTATTATTATTTAACATCTTTCTTCCGCCATGGGAGTCTATGGCAGCCCATAGAACCGTCTGGTAAAAAGTTGTGAAATTTGGCACACCGATTGGGGACAGTCCCATGATTAATTTCACCAAGTTTCATGTCGGCTCCTCGAGGGCTCTAGCGCCACCAACAGGCCAAAGTTGGACGTGCGTTCACGCACGTAACTTTTGACCTGTTGATCCGATTTTGAAAAATGAGGTACCGTTGGAATCCTTGGACCAAGCCGAGTTCAACGCACCCTATGACGTCATTTTCCGCCATGATGGATTTTCCGCCATATTGGATTTTAGTGAAAGTGAAACTAAAACTTCACAGGTCACAAATTTTATCCGATCGTCACCAAACTTGACACACATGCTCTTCAGACCAAGCCGCACAAAAGTTATCACTTTTCGTCTTCGGAACTCAAACCGTTTGACCATAACAGCCAATCGAAATATGCGGCGAAGCCGCCAAACAGGAAGTGAGCTCATATCTCAGCAACCCATTCATCTATCATAACCAAACTTAGTCCATGGACTCAGGACCCAATCAGGGGGACGCTCAAGAAATCTGGTGACCTTTGACCTCTAGGGGGCGCTGTAATTAAGAAACATGCCTTTTGGCCTGTAGCAGCAGTTGTGCTTAGAATTGAAACCCACTAGTGGTGTCTGCTACTACTGTTGAAGGTCCTTAGGCCGACCCAAACCAACTTGTGATGTCATCGTAATTGATTCGGCCGCCATATTGGATTTAATCAAAAACACGTACAAGTTTTCGCAGGTCACAAATTTCATCTGTTCTTCACCAAAATTGGTAGAGACCATCTTCAGACCATGCCTGATGAGTGCATTGCTTTCTGGAACAATTGACAGAAGCATTGACCTGTACCAGCCAATCGAAATTTGCGGCGAAGCCGCCAAACAGGAAGTGATTTCATATCTCAGCAACGCTTTCATGTATCAAAACCAAATTTAGTACATGTACCTCAGACCCCATCGGGAGGACGCTCAAGAAATTGGGTGACATTTGACCTCTAGGGGGCACCGTAATTGACAAAAATGCATTTTGGCCAGTAGTTGCTGATGCGCATTATTTTGCAATGGAAGTCAATGGCAGCCCATAGAACCGTCTGGTAAAAAGTTATACAATTTTGCACACTAATTGGGGACAGTCCAATAATTCATTTCACCAAGTTTCATGCCGGCACCTCAAGCGCTCTAGCGCCACCAACAGGCCAAAGTTGGACTTGTGTTTACGGACGTAACTTTTGACCTGTTGACCCGAATGGCAAAATGAGGTATCATTGGAATCCTTGGGCCAAGCCGAGTTCAACACACCCTATGACGTCAATTGTTGACCTCTATGTTTAAATCACAGCAAGTGTGATCATATCTCAGTCAATCTTTTATTTTTGATGTGAAACTGATGACAGCGAGTTCCATCCAGTTAATTCTAATGCGTGCGTGCAAGGGTGGGGCGGGGTGGGATGGGCAGGGGCGGTTGCGGCGGTGGGCTGGCTGGGGGAGGGGGCGGCGACACTCAGCCCTGGTTCAGCCCCACAAAATCAGTTATGTTTTGATGTGAAACTTGACCTTGTAACTCAGCCAATCTTGGGTTGTATGGCATGGAACTTGCTGTGACTGCTTAAGGCTATATGTCTGATGCAACGGCATTGACTTACATGGTTAATCTGGCCTGCTGAACTAACTGCTTGGCCCCCTCATTGCTGCTTGCAGCTATATTTGGGGGCCAAGCAGCGAAGCTGCGAAGGCACCCATTGTTTTTCTATTTGTTCTTATTATTATTATTGGGGGCCAAGCAGCGAAGCTGCGAAGCCCCATTGTGTTTCTATGATTTCTTACTATTATTATTATTATTTAACATCTTTCTTCCGCCATGGGAGTCTATGGCAGCCCATAGAACCGTCTGGTAAAAAGTTGTGAAATTTGGCACACCGATTGGGGACAGTCCCATGATTAATGTCACCCAGTTTCATGTCGGCAACTTAAGCGCTCTAGCGCCACCAACAGGCCAAAGTTGGACGTGCGTTCACGCACGTAACTTTTAACCTGTTGGTCCGATTTTGAAAAATGAGGTACCGTTGGAATCCTTGGACCAAGCCGAGTTCAACGCACCCTATGACGTCATTTTCCGCCATGATGGATTTTCCGCCATTTTGGATTTCATCAAAATCACTTAAAACGTATCAGAGGTCACACATTTTGTCCGATCGACACCAAACTTGACAGATATCATCTACAGACCATGCCTCATTAATGCATTGCTTTTTGTCTTCGGAACTAAAACCGTTCGCGCGTAACAGCCAATCGAAATTTGCGGCGAAGCCGCCAAACAGGAAGTGAGCTCATATCTCAGCAACCCATTGATCTATCATAACCAAACTTAGTCCATGGACTCAGGACCCAATCAGGGGGACGCACAAGAAATTTGGTGACCTTTGACCTCTAAGGGGCGCTGTAATTAAGAAACATGCCTTTTGGCCTGTAGCAGCAGTTGTGCTTAGAATTGAAACCCATTAGTGGTGTCTGGTACTACTGTTGAAGGTCCTTAGGCCGACCCAAGCCAACTTGTGATGTCATCGTAATTGATTCGGCCGCCATATTGGATTTAATCAAAAACACGTACGAATTTTCGCAGGTCACAAATTTCAGCGGATCCTCACCAAAATTGGCAGAGAACATCTTCAGACCATGCCTTATCAGTGCATCGCTTTTTGGAACGATTGACAGTAGCATTCGGCTGTAACAGCCAATCAAAACTTGCGGCGAAGCCGCCAAACAGGAAGTGATTTCATATCTCAGCAACGCTTTCATGTATCAAAACCAAACTTAGTACATGTACCTCAGACCACATCGGGAGGACGCTCAAGAAATTTGGTGACATTTGACCTCTAGGGGGCTCCGTAATTGACAAAAATGCATTTTGGCCAGTAGTTGCTGATGCGCATTATTTTGCAATGGAAGTCAATGGCAGCCCATAGAACCGTCTGGTAAAAAGTTATACAATTTTGCACACTAATTGGGGACAGTCCAATAATTCATTTCTCCAAGTTTCATGCCGGCACCTCAAGTGCTCTAGCGCCACCAACAGGCCAAAGTTGGACTTGTGTTCACGGACGTAACTTTTGACCTGTTGACCCGAATGGCAAAATGAGGTATTATTGGAATCCTTGGGCCAAGCCGAGTTCAACACACCCTATGACGTAAATTTTTGACCTCTGTGTTTAAATCACAGCAAGTGTGATCATATCTCAGTCAATCTTTTATTTTTGATGTGAAACTGATGACAGCAAGTTCCATCTAGTTCATTCTAATGTGTGCGTGCAAGGGTGGGACGGGGTGGGATGGGCAGGGGCGGTTGCGGCGGTGGGCTGGCTGGGGGAGGGGGCGGCGACACTCAGCCCTGGTTCAGCCCCACAAAATCAGTTATGTTTTGATGTGAAACTTGACCTTGTAACTCAGCCAATCTTGGGTTGTATGGCATGGAACTTGCTGTGACTGCTTAAGGCTATATGTCTGATGCAACGGCATTGATTTACATGGTTAATCTGGCCTGCTGATCTCACTGCTTGGCCCCCTCATTGCTGCTTGCAGCTATATTTGGGGGCCAAGCAGCGAAGCTGCGAAGCCCCATTGTGTTTCTATGTTTTCTTATTATTATTATTATTATTATTACGCTTCCGTCATTGAAGTCAATGGCAGCCCATAGAACCGTCTGGTGAAAAATTCTGAAATTTGGCACACTGATTGGGGACATTCTCATGATTAATTTCACCAAGTTTCATACCGGCACCTTGAGCGCTCTAGCGCCACCAACAGGCCAAAGTTGGATGTGCGTTCACGCACGTAACTTTTGACCTGTTGATCCGATTGTCAAAAATTAGGTATTGTTAGAATCCTTGGACCAAGCCGAGTTCAACGCACCCTATGACGTCAATTTCCGCCATGATGGATTTTCCGCCATTTTGGATTTCATCAAAATGTCTTAAAACGTATCAGAGGTCACAAATTTTGTCCGATCGACACCAAACTTCACAGATATCATCTACAGACCATGCCTCATTAATGCACTGCTTTTTGTCTCCGGAACTAAAACCGTTCGTGCGTAACAGCCAATCGAAATTTGCGGCGAAGCCGCCAAACAGGAAGTGAGCTCATATCTCAGCAACCCATTCATCTGTCATAACCAAACTTAGTACATGTACTCAGGACCCAATCAGGGGGACGGCCAAGAAATCTGGTGACCTTTGACCTCTAGGGGGCGCTGTAATTAAGAAACATGCCTTTTGGCCTGTAGCTGCTGTTGTGCTTAGAATTAAAATGCACTAGTGGTGTCTGGTAATACTGTTGGAGGTCCTTAGGCCGACCCAAGTCGACTTGTGATGTCATCGTAATTGATTCGGCCGCCATATTGGATTTAATCAAAAACACGTACACGTTTTTGCAGGTCACAAATTTCAGCGGATCCTCACCAAAATTGGCAGAGACCATCTACAGACCATGCCTGATGAGTGCATTGCTTTCTGGAACAATTGACAGAAGCATTGACCTGTACCAGCCAATCGAAATTTGCGGCGAAGCCGCCAAACAGGAAGTTATTTCATATCTCAGCAACGCTTTCATGTATCAAAACCAAATTTAGTACATGTACCTCAGACCCCATCGGGAGGACGCTCAAGAAATTTGGTGACATTTGACCTCTAGGGGGCACCGTAATTGACAAAAATGCATTTTGGCCAGTAGTTGCTGATGCGCATTATTTTGCAATGGAAGTCAATGGCAGCCCATAGAACCGTCTGGTAAAAAGTTATACAATTTTGCACACTAATTGGGGACAGTCCAATAATTCATTTCACCAAGTTTCATGCCGGCACCTCAAGCGCTCTAGCGCCACCAACAGGCCAAAGTTGGACTTGTGTTTACGGACGTAACTTTTGACCTGTTGACCCGAATGGCAAAATGAGGTATCATTGGAATCCTTGGGCCAAGCCGAGTTCACACCCCCACACACCCTATGACGTCAATTTTTGACCTCTGTGTTTAAATCACAGCAAGTGTGATCATATCTCAGTCAATCTTTTATTTTTGATGTGAAACTGATGACAGCAAGTTCCATCTAGTTCATTCTAATGTGTGCGTGCAAGGGTGGGACGGGGTGGGATGGGCGGTTGCGGCGGTGGGCTGGCTGGGGGAGGGGGCGGCGACACTCAGCCCTGGTTCAGCCCCACAAAATCAGTTATGTTTTGATGTGAAACTTGACCTTGTAACTCAGCCAATCTTGGGTTGTATGGCATGGAACTTGCTGTGACTGCTTAAGGCTATATGTCTGATGCAACGGCATTGATTTACATGGTTAATCTGGCCTGCTGATCTCACTGCTTGGCCCCCTCATTGCTGCTTGCAGCTATATTTGGGGGCCAAGCAGCGAAGCTGCGCGGCAACCCATAGTTTTTGTACCTTTTCTTATTATTATTATTATAATTCCTCTCCTCTGGAAGTCTATGGCAGCCCATAGAACCGTACAGTAAAAAGTTGTGAAATTTGGCACATTCATTCCATACATTCCCATATTCCATTTCACAAATTTTCAAGTCTGAACCCCAGGCAGTCTAGCGCCACCAATGTGTCAAAGTTGGCGTTGCATCCATGCACTTAACTTTTGAACCGTATGTCCAATTTTGAACATCCATATATAGTTGGAACCCCTTGACGGACCTGAGTTCAATGACTCCTATTACGTTACTTTCCGCCATATTGGACCTCCGCCATATTGGATTTCATCAAAACCACTTAAAAGTTTTCATAGGTCACAAACTTCATCCAATTTTCACGAAACTTGACACAGATGATCTTCAGACCATGTCTCATAATTACATTGCCTTTGACACCCATACTCAAAGCTGGTCGCCAGCCACGACCAATCAAAATTGGCGGCGAAGCCGCCAAACAGGAAGTGAACTCAGATCTCGGCAAGGCTTTCACATATCAAAACCAAACTCACTACATGGGCTCAGGACCCAATTAAGAGGAGGCTCAATAAATGTCATGACTTTTGACCTACAGGTGGCGCTATAATTAACAAAACTACGTTTTGGCCTGTATGGGGTGATGTGTTTGAAATTAAAACATATTAGTGATCTCTGTTAATACTTTGGGAGGTCTTTAGGCTGTCACATATCAACTTTTGACATTAACATAATTGATTGGACCGCCATATTGGATTTCATCAAAAACACTTAAAAGTTTTCACAGGTCACAAATTTCATCCAATTTTCACGAAACTTGGCACAGATGATCTTCAGACTATGCCTCACAAACGCATTGCTTTTTGGACCTTTATTCAAAATAAGTCAGCCGTGACGACCAATCGAAATTGGCGGCTAAGCCTCCAAACAGGAAGTGAACTGTTATTTCTGCCAAGCTGTCACGTATCAAAACCAAACTCGGTACATGGGCTCAGGACCCAATTAGGAGAAGGCTCAATAAATTTGCCGACTTTTGACCACTATGGGGGCGCTATAGTCAGAGGAAGTAGGCTCATATCTCAGCAACACTTTCACATATCACAACCAAACTTGGTACATGATCTTGGGACCCCATCCTGAGGACACACAATACATTTGGTGTACTTTGACCACTAGGGGCGCTATAATTAGCAATACTTTCTCGCATCAACCTCAAACTTGGTACGTGGACTCGTGGTCACAACCTGAGGATGCACAATAAATTTGGTGACTTTTGACCACTAGGGGTGCTATAATTAGCAAGACTGTCTCGTATCAACACCAAACTTGGGACGTGGACTCATGAACACATCCTGAATAGCTACAATACATTTGGTGTATTTTGACCACTAGGGAAAACTATGACTTGAATTAGGCTCATATCTTACTAACGCTTTCATGGATTGAAACCAAACTTTGTACATGGACTCAAGACCCAATCCCAATTCAATCCAATCCAATCAACAATCACATGAAGTAGGCCTATATTTCAACAATCCAAATCCAATCCAATCCCAATCCAATCAACAATCACATGAAGTAGCCTCATATCTCAGCAATCCCAATCCAGTCCAATCAAATCTAATCCAGTCCAGTCCAATCCAGTCCAATTCAATTCAATCCAATCCAATCCAATCCAGTCCAGTGCAATCCAATCCAATCCAGTCCAGTCCAATTCAATCCATTCCAATCAACAATCACTTGAAGTAGGCTCATATCTCAGCAATGCCAATCCAATCCAGTCCATTCCAATCCAATCCAGTCCTGTCCAATTCAGTCCAGTCCAATCCCAATCCAATCCAATCCAATCCAGTCCAATTCAATCCAATCCAATCAACAATCACATGAAGTAGGCTTATATCTCAGCAATCCCAATCCAGTCCAATCAAATCTAATCCAGTCCAGTCCAGTCCAATCCAATCCAATCCAATCCAGTCCAGTACAATCCAATCCAATCAAGTCCAGTCCAATTCAATCCAATCCAATCAATAATCAAATGAAGTAGGCTCATATCTCCGCAATCCCAATCCAATCCAGTCCAGTCCAGTCCATTCCAATCCAATCCAATCCAATCCTGTCCAATTCACTCCAGTCCAATCCCAATCCAATCCAATCCAATCAACAATCACATGAAGTAGGTTCATATCTCAGCAATCCCAATCCAGTCCAATCAAATCTAATCCAGTCCAGTCCAGTCCAATCCAATCCAGTCCAATCCAATCCAATCCAGTCCAGTCCAGTACAATCCAATCCAGTCCAGTCCAGTCCAGTCCAGTCCAATTCAATCCAATCCAATCAACAATCACATGAAGTAGGCTCATATCTCTGCAATCCCAATCCCAATCCAGTCCAGTCCAATCCAATCCAATTCAATCCAATCCAATCAACAATCACATGAAGTAGGCTCATATCTCAGCAATCCAAATCCAATCCAATCCATTCCATTCCAATCCAATCCTGTCCCATTCAGTCCAGTCCAATCCCAATCCAATCCAGTCCAATTCAATCCAATCCAATCAACAATCACTTGAAGTAGGCTCATATCTCAGCAATCCCAATCCAATCCAATCCAGTCCATTCCAATCCAATCCAGTCCAGTCCTGTCCAATTCAGTCCAGTCCAATCCCAATCCAATCCAGTCCAATTCAATCCAATCCAATCAACAATCACTTGAAGTAGGCTCATATCTCAGCAATCCCAATCCAATCCAATCCAGTCCATTCCAATCCAATCCAGTCCAGTCCTGTCCAATTCAGTCCAGTCCAATCCCAATCCAATCCAGTCCAATTCAATCCAATCCAATCAACAATCACTTGAAGTAGGCTCATATCTCAGCAATCCCAATCCAATCCAATCCAGTCCATTCCAATCCAATCCAGTCCAGTCCTGTCCAATTCAGTCCAGTCCAATCCCAATCCAATCCAATCCAGTCCAATTCAATCCAATCCAATTAAATTCAATCCAATCAACAATCACATCAAGTAGGCTCATATCTCTGCAATCCCAATCCCAATCCAGTCCAGTCCAATCCAATCCAGTCCAGTCCAATTAAATCCAATCCAATCAACAATCACATGAAGTAGGCTCATATCTCTGCAATCCCAATCCCAATCCAGTCCAGTCCAATCCAATCCAGTCCAGTCCAGTCCAGTCCAGTCCAATCCAATCCAATCCAATCCAGTCCAATCCCAACTTCTGCTTATTTGCTTGGCCCCCACATTGCTGCTTGCAGCTATATTTGGGGGCCAAGCAGCGAAGCTGCGAGGCAACCATTGTGTTTCTATTTGTTCTTATTATTATTATTATTATTCCGCCATTGAAGTCAATGGCAGCCCATAGAACCGTCTGGTGAAAAGTTGTGAAATTTGGCACACTGATTAGGGACAGTCCCATGATTAATGTCACCAAGTTTCATGATGGCACCTAGAGCACTCTAGCGCCACCAACAGGCCAAAGTTGGACTTGCGTTCACGCACGTAACTTCTGACCTGTTGACCCGATTGTCAAAAATGAGGTATCGTTGGAATCCTTGGACCAAGCCGAGTTCAACGCACCCTATGACGTCATTTTCCGCCATGATGGATTTTCCGCCATATTGGATTTTAGTGAAAGTGAAACTAAAACTTCACAGGTCACAAATTTTGTCTGATCGTCACCAAACTTGACACACATGCTCTTCAGACCAAGCCGCACAAAAGTTATTCTTTTTCGTCTTCGGAACTAAAACCGTTCGCGCGTAACAGCCAATCGAAATTTGCGGCGAAGCCGCCAAACAGGAAGTGAGCTCATATCTCAGCAACACATTCATCTATCATAACCAAACTTAGTCCATGGACTCAGGACCCAATCAGGGGGACGCTCAAGAAATCTGGTGACCTTTGACCTCTAGGGGGCGCTGTAATTAAGAAACATGCCTTTTGGCCTGTAGCTGCTGTTGTGCTTAGAATTAAAACACACTAGTGGTGTCTGGTAATACTGTTGGAGGTCCTTAGGCCGACCCAAGACGACTTGTGATGTCATCGTAATTGATTCGGCCGCCATATTGGATTTAATCAAAAACACGTACACATTTTTGCAGGTCACAAATTTCAGCGGATCCTCACCAAAATTGGCAGAGACCATCTACAGACCATGCCTGATGAGTGCATTGCTTTCTGGAACAATTGACAGAAGCATTGACCTGTACCAGCCAATCGAAATTTGCGGCGAAGCCGCCAAACAGGAAGTGATTTCATATCTCAGCAATGCTTTCATGTATCAAAACCAAATTTAGTACATGTACCTCAGACCCCATCGGGAGGACGCTCAAGAAATTTGGTGACATTTGACCTCTAGGGGGCTCCGTAATTGACAAAAATGCATTTTGGCCAGTAGTTGCTGATGCTCATTATTTTGCAATGGAAGTCAATGGCAGCCCATAGAACCGTCTGGTAAAAAGTTATACAATTATGCACACTAATTGGGGACAGTCCAATAATTCATTTCACCAAGTTTCATGCCGGCACCTCAAGCGCTCTAGCGCCACCAATAGGCCAAAGTTGGACTTGTGTTTACGGACGTAACTTTTGACCTGTTGACCCGAATGGCAAAATGAGGTATCATTGGAATCCTTGGGCCAAGCCGAGTTCAACACACCCTATGACGTCAATTGTTGACCTCTATGTTTAAATCACAGCAAGTGTGATCATATCTCAGTCAATCTTTTATTTTTGATGTGAAACTGATGACGGCAAGTTCCATCTAGTTCATTCTAATGTGTGCGTGCAAGGGTGGGACGGGGTGGGATGGGCAGAGGCGGTTGCGGCGGTGGGCTGGCTGGGGGAGGGGGTGGCGACACTCAGCCCTGGTTCAGCCCCACAAAATCAGTTATGTTTTGATGTGAAACTTGACCTTGTAACTCAGCCAATCTTGGGTTGTATGGCATGGAACTTGCTGTGACTGCTTAAGGCTATATGTCTGATGCAACGGCATTGACTTACATGGTTAATCTGGCCTGCTGAACTCACTGCTTGGCCCCCTCATTGCTGCTTGCAGCTATATTTATTATTATTATTTAACATCTTTCTTCCGCCATGGGAGTCTATGGCAGCCCATAGAACAGTCTGGTAAAAAGTTGTGAAATTTGGCACATTGATTGGGGACAGGCCAAAAATTAATTGCACCAAGTTTCATGCCGGCACCTCCAGCGCTCTAGCGCCACCAACAGGCCAAAGTTGGACGTGCGTTCACGCACGTAACTTTTGACCTGTTGATCCGATTTTGTAAAATGAGGTACCGTTGGAATCCTTGGACCAAGCCGAGTTCAACGCACTCTATGACGTCATTTTCCGCCATGATGGATTTTCCGCCATATTGGATTTTAGTGAAAGTGAAACTAATTTTTCACAGGTCACAAATTTTGTCCGATCGTCACCAAACTTGACACACATGATCGTCAGACCATGCCTCATTAATGCATTGTTTTTTGTCTTCGGAACTAAAACCGTTCGCGCGTAACAGCCAATCGAAGTTTGCGGCGAAGCCGCCAAACAGGAAGTGAGCTCATATCTCAGCAACCCTTTCATCTGTCATAACCAAACTTAGTACATGGACTTATAACCCCATAAGTAGGGCACTCAACCAATCTGGTGACCTTTGACCTCTAGGGGGCGCTGTAATTAGCAAAAAGGCATTTTTGCCGGTAGCTGTTGATGTGTTTGGAATTAAAACATACTAGTGGTGTCTGGTAGTACTTTTGGATGTTCTTAGGCTGACCCAGGCCAACTTGTGATGTCAACATAATTGTTTCGGCCGCCATATTGGATTTAATCAAAAACACTAAAACGTTTTCACTGGTCACAAATTTCATCTGATTTTCACCAAAATTGGCTCAGACCATCTTCAGACCATGCCTTATCAGTGTTTCATTTTCTACAACGATTGACAAAAGCATTCGCCCGTAACAGCCAATCGAAATTGGTGGCGAAGCCGCCAAACAGGAAATTACCTTGTAACTCAGCCAATCTTGGGTTGTTTGGCATGGAACTTGCTGTGACTGCTTATGTAACCGCATTGAGTTGCATGACAAATTTGGACTGCTGAACTCTCTGCTTGGCCCCCTCATTGCTGCTTGCAGCTATATTTGGGGGCCAAGCAGCGAAGCTGCGAAGGCACCCATTGTGTTTCTATGATTTCTTATTATTATTATTTAACATCTTTCCTCTGCCATTGAAGTCTATGGCAGCCCATAGAACCGTCTGGTAAAAAGTTGTGAAATTTGGCACACTGATTGGGGATAGTACATTGATTAATTTCACCAAGTTTCATGTCGGCACCTCGAGGGCTCTAGCGCCACCAACAGGCCAAAGTTTGACGTGCGTTCACGCACGTAACTTTTGACCTGTTGACCCGATTTTGAAAAATGAGGTATCGTTGGAATCCTTGGACCAAGCCGAGTTCAACGCACCCTATGACGTCATTTTCCGCCATGATGGATTTTCCGCCATATTGGATTTTAGTGAAAGTGAAACTAAAACTTCACAGGTCACAAATTTTGTCCGATCGTCACCAAACTTGACACACATGCTCTTCAGACCAAGCCGCACAAAAGTTATCACTTTTCGTCTTCGGAACTCAAACCGTTTGACCGTAACAGCCAATCGAAATATGCGGCGAAGCCGCCAAACAGGAAGTGAGCTCATATCTCAGCAACCCATTCATCTATCATAACCAAACTTAGTACATGGACTCAGGACCCAATCAGGGGGACGCTCAAAAAATCTGGTGACCTTTGACCTCTAGGGGGCGCTGTAATTAAGAAACATGCCTTTTGGCCTGTAGCTGCTGTTTTGCTTAGATTTAAAATGCACTAGTGGTGTCTGGTAATACTGTTGGAGGTCCTTAGGCCGACCCAAGCCGACTTGTGATGTCATCGTAATTGATTCGGCCGCCATATTGGATTTAATCAAAAACACGTACACGTTTTTGCAGGTCACAAATTTCAGCGGATCCTCACCAAAATTGGCAGAGACCATCAACAGACCATGCCTGATGAGTGCATTGCTTTCTGGAACAATTGACAGAAGCATTGACCTGTAACAGCCAATCGAAATTTGCGGCGAAGCCACCAAACAGGAAGTGATTTCATATCTCAGCAACGCTTTCATGTATCAAAACCAAATTTAGTACATGTACCTCAGACCCCATCGGGAGGACGCTCAAGAAATTTGGTGACATTTGACCTCTAGGGGGCACCGTAATTGACAAAAATGCATTTTGGCCAGTAGTTGCTGATGCGCATTATTTTGCAATGGAAGTCAATGGCAGCCCATAGAACCGTCTGGTAAAAAGTTATAAAATTTTGCACACTAATTGGGGACAGTCCAATAATTCATTTCACCAAGTTTCATACCGGCACCTTGAGCGCTCTAGCGCCACCAACAGGCCAAAGTTGGACTTGCGTTCACGCACGTAACTTCTGACCTGTTGACCCGATTATCAAAAATGAGGTATCATTGGAATCCTTGGGCCAAGCTGAGTTCACACCCCCACACACCCTATGACGTCAATTTTTGACCTCTGTGTTTAAATCACAGCAAGTGTGATCATATCTCAGTCAATCTTTTATTTTTGATGTGAAACTGATGACAGCAAGTTCCATCTAGTTCATTCTAATGTGTGCGTGCAAGGGTGGGACGGGATGGGATGGGCAGGGGCGGTTGCGGCGGTGGGCTGGCTGGGGGAGGGGGCGGCGACACTCAGCCCTGGTTCAACCCCACAAAATCAGATATGTTTTGATGTGAAACTTGACCTTGTAACTCAGCCAATCTTGGGTTGTATGGCATGGAACTTGCTGTGACTGCTTAAGGCTATATGTCTGATGCAACGGCATTGACTTACATGGCAAATCTGGCCTGCTAATCTCACTGCTTGGCCCCCTCATTGCTGCTTGCAGCTATATTTATTATTATTATTATTATTATTCCGCCATTAAAGTCAATGGCAGCCCATAGAACCGTCTGGTGAAAAGTTGTGAAATTTGGCACACTGATTAGGGACAGTCCCATGATTAATGTCACCAAGTTTCATGATGGCACCTCAAGCACTCTAGCGCCACCAACAGGCCAAAGTTGGACTTGCGTTCACGCACGTAACTTTTGACCCGTATGGCCGATTGTCAAAAATGAGGTATCGTTGGAATCCTTGGACCAAGCCGAGTTCAACGCAGCCTATGACGTCAATTTCCGCCATGATGGATTTTCCGCCATATTGGATTTTATCAAAAACACTAATAAGTCTTCACAGGTCACAAATTTGGTCCAATCGACACCAAACTTCACAGATATCATCTACAGTCCATGCCCCATTAATGTATTGCTTTTTGTCTTCAGAACTAAAGCCGCTCGCGCGTTACAGCCAATCGAAGTTTGCGGCGAAGCCGCCAAACAGGAAGTGAGCTCATATCTCAGCAACCCATTCATCTATCATAACCAAACTTAGTACATGGACTCAGGACCCAATCAGGGGGACGCTCAAGAAATCTGGTGACCTTTGACCTCTAGGGGGCGCTGTAATTAAGAAACATGCCTTTTGGCCTGTAGCAGCAGTTGTGCTTAGAATTAAAACCCACTAGTGGTGTCTGGTACTACTGTTGAAGGTCCTTAGGCCGACCCAAGCCAACTTGTGATGTCATCGTAATTGATTCGGCCGCCATATTGGATTTAATCAAAAACACGTAAAAATTTTCGTAGGTCACAAATTTCAGTGAATCCTCACCAAAATTGGCAGAGATCATCTTCAGACCATGCCTTATCAGTGCAATGCTTTCTGGAACAATTGACAGAAGCATTCGGCTGTAACAGCCAATCGAAATTTGCGGCGAAGCCGCCAAACAGGAAGTGAGCTCATATCTCAGCAACCCTTGCATGTATCAAAGCCAAACTGGGTGCATAGACTCAGGACCCAATCAGGGGGACACTCAATAAATCTGGTGACCTTTGACCTCTAGGGGGTGCTGTAATTAAGAAACATGCCTTTTGGCCTGTAGCTGCTGTTGTGTTTGGAATTAAAATGCACTAGTGGTGTCTGGTAATACTGTTGGAGGTCCTTAGGCCGACCCAAGCGAATTTGTGATGTCATAGTAATTGATTCGGCCGCCATATTGGATTTAATCAAAAACACGTACAAGTTTTCACAGGTCACAAATTTCAGCGGATTCTCACCAAAATTGGCAGAGACCATCTTCAGACCATAATCTATCAATATATTGCTTTTTGGAACAATTGGCAAAAGCATTCGCTTGTAACAGTCAATCAAAATTGGTGGCGAAGCCGCCAAACAGGAAGTGAGCTCATATCTCAACAACCCTGCCATGTATCATAACCAAACTTACTATATGGATTCATGACCCCATTAGGAGGACGCCCAAAAAATTTGGTGACCTTTGACCTGTAGGAGGTGCTGCAATTAGCAATATTGCATTTTGATGTGTAGTTGCTGATGTGTTTTATCAATCTTTTATTTTTTGATGTGAAACTGATGACATCATGTTCCATCCAGTTAATTCTAATGCGTGTGTGCAAGGGCATGGCAGGACGGGGTGGGACGGGCTGGGGTGATTAGGTGGGGGGGCTGGCTGGCGGACGCGTGGCAATACTCAGCCCTGTTTCAGCCCTGTTGATCACGGGTGTCTGCTGAGTTCTATCTTGTCGCCGTAGCTACTCCGGCCTATTCTGCATGGCCCCCTCATTGCTGCTTGCAGCTATATTTGGGGGCCAAGCAGCGAAGCTGCGAGGACCTCATTGTGTTTCTATGTTTTCTTCCCTATTATTATTATTATTCCGCCATGGAAGTCTATGGCAGCCCATAGAACCGTCTGGTGAAAAGTTTTGAAATTTGGCACACTGATTAGGGACAGTCCCATGATTAATGTCACCAAGTTTCATGATGGCACCTAGAGCACTCTAGCGCCACCAATAGGCCAAAGTTGGACGTGCGTTCATGCACGTAACTTTTGACCTGTATGGCCGATTGTCAAAAATGAGGTATCGATGGAATCCTTGGACCAAGCCGAGTTCAATGCACCCTATGACGTCATTTTCCGCCATGATGGATTTTCCGCCATATTGGATTTTAGTGAAAGTGAAACTAAAACTTCACAGGTCACAAATGTTGTCCGATCGTCACCAAACTTGACACACATGCTCTTCAGACCAAGCCGCACAAAAGTTATTCCTTTTCGTCTTCAGAACTAAAACCGTTCGCGCGTAACAGCCAATCGAAATTTGCGGCGAAGCCGCCAAACAGGAAGTGAGCTCATATCTCAGCAACCCATTCATCTATCATAACCAAACTTAGTCCATGGACTCAGGACCCAATCAGGGGGATGCTCAAGAAATCTGGTGACCTTTGACCTCTAGGGGGCGCTGTAATTAAGAAACATGCCTTTTGGCCTGTAGCAGCAGTTGTGCTTAGAATTAAAACCCATTAGTGGTGTCTGGTACTACTGTTGAAGGTCCTTAGGCCGACCCAAGCCAACTTATGATGTCATCGTAATTGATTCGGCCGCCATATTGGATTTTATCAAAAACACATATAAGTTTTCGCAGGTCACAAATTTCAGCGGATCCTCACCAAAATTTGCAGAGACCATCTTCAGACCATGCCTGATGATTGCATTGCTTTCTAGAACAATTGACAGAAGCTTTGGCCTGTACCAGCCAATCAAAATTTGCGTCGAAGCCGCCAAACAGGAAGTGATTTCATATCTCAGCAACGCTTTCATGTATCAAAACCAAACTTAGTACATGTACCTCAGACCACATCGGGAGGACGCTCATGAAATTTGGTGACATTTGGCCTCTAGGGGGCTCCGTAATTGACAAAAATGCATTTTGGCCAGTAGTTGCTGATGTGTATTATTTTGCAATGGAAGTCAATGGCAGCCCATAGAACCGTCTTGTAAAAAGTTATACAATTTTGCACACTAATTGGGGACAGTCCAATAATTCATTTCACCAAGTTTCATGCCGGCACCTCAAGCGCTCTAGCGCCACCAACAGGCCAAAGTTGGACTTGCGTTCATGCACGTAACTTCTGACCCGTTGATCCGATTGTCAAAAATGAGGTATCGCTGGAATCCTTGGACCAAGCCGAGTTCAATGCACCCTATGACATCAATTTCCGCCATGATGGATTTTCCGCCATATTGGATTTCATCAAAAACACTAATAAGTCTTCACAGGTCACAAATTTGGTCCAATCGACACCAAACTGCATAGATATCATCTACAGTCCATGCCCCATTAATATATTGCTTTTTGTCTTCGGAACTAAAACCGCTCGCGCGTTACAGCCAATCGAAGTTTGCGGCGAAGCCGCCAAACAGGAAGTGAGCTCATATCTCAGCAACCCATTCATCTATCATAACCAAACTTAGTACATGGACTCAGGACCCAATCAGGGGGACGCTCAAGAAATCTGGTGACCTTTGACCTCTAGGGGGCGCTGTAATTGAGAAACAGGCCTTTTGGCCTGTAGCTGCTGTTGTGCTTAGAATTAAAATGCACTACTGGTGTCTGGTAATACTGTTGGAGGTCCTTAGGCCGTCCCAAGCCAATTTGTGATGTCATCGTAATTGATTCGGCCGCCATATTGGATTTAATCAAAAACACGTAAAAATTTTCGCAGGTCACAAATTTCAGTGGATCCTCACCAAAATTGACAGAGATCATCTTCAGACCATGCCTTATCAGTGCATTGCTTTCTGGAACAATTGACAGAAGCATTCGGCTGTAACAGCCAATCGAAATTTGCGGCGAAGCCGCCAAACAGGAAGTGAGCTCATATCTCAGCAACCCTTGCATGTATCAAAGCCAAACTGGGTGCATAGACTCAGGACCCAATCAGGGGGACACTCAATAAATCTGGTGACCTTTGACCTCTAGGGGGCGCTGTAATTAAGAAACATGCCTTTTGGCCTGTAGCTGCTGTTGTGTTTGGAATTAAAATGCACTAGTGGTGTCTGGTAATACTGTTGGAGGTCCTTAGGCCGACCCAAGCGAATTTGTGATGTCATAGTAATTGATTCGGCCGCCATATTGGATTTAATCAAAAACACGTACAAGTTTTCACAGGTCACAAATTTCAGCGGATTCTCACCAAAATTGGCAGAGACCATCTTCAGACCATAATCTATCAATATATTGCTTTTTGGAACAATTGGCAAAAGCATTCGCTTGTAACAGTCAATCAAAATTGGTGGCGAAGCCGCCAAACAGGAAGTGAGCTCATATCTCAACAACCCTGCCATGTATCATAACCAAACTTACTATATGGATTCATGACCCCATTAGGAGGACGCTCAAAAAATTTGGTGACCTTTGACCTGTAGGAGGTGCTGCAATTAGCAATATTGCATTTTGATGTGTAGTTGCTGATGTGTTTTATCAATCTTTAATTTTTTGATGTGAAACTGATGACATCATGTTCCATCCAGTTAATTCTAATGCGTGCGTGCAAGGGCATGGCAGGACGGGGTGGGACGGGCTGGGGTGATTAGGTGGGGGGGCTGGCTGGCGGAGGCGGTGGCAATACTCAGCCCTGTTTCAGCCCTACAAAATCAGCTATGTTTTGATGTGACACTTGTTGCAAGTGTTGATCGCGGGTGTCTGCTGAGTTCTATCTTGTCGCCGTGGCTACTCCGGCCTATACTGCTTGGCCCCCTCATTGCTGCTTGCAGCTATATTTATTATTATTATTACACATCTTTCCGCTGCCATTGAAGTCTATGGCAGCCCATAGAACCGTACAGTAAAAAGTTGTGAAATTTGGCACATTCATTCCATACCTTCCCATATTCCATTTCACAAATTTTCAAGTCTGAACCCCAGGCAGTCTAGCGCCACCAATGTCTCAAAGTTGGCGTTGCATCCATGCACTTAACTTTTCAACCGTATGTCCAATTTTGAACATCCATATACAGTTGGAACCCCTGGACCGACCTGAGTTCACTGACTCCTATTACATTACTTTCCGCCATATTGGACCTCCGCCATATTGGATTTCATCAAAAACTCTTAAAAGTTTTCATAGGTCACAAACTTCATCCAATTTTCACGAAACTTGGCACAGATGATCTTCAGACCATGCCTCATAATTGCATTGCCTTTGACACCCATACTCACAACTGGTCGCCAGTCACGACCAATCAAAATTGGCGGCGAAGCCGCCAAACAGGAAGTGAACTCAGATCTCGGCAAGGCTTTCACATATCAAAACCAAACTCACTACATGGGCTCAGGACCCAATTAAGAGGAGGCTCAATAAATTTCATTACTTTTGACCTACAGGTGGCGCTATAATTAACAAAACTACGTTTTGGCCTGTATGGGGTGATGTGTTTGAAATTAAAACATATTAGTGATCTCTATCAATACTTTGGGAGGTCCTTAGGCTGTCACATCTCAACTTTTGACATTAACATAATTGATTGGACCGCCATATTGGATTTCATCAAAAACACTTAAAGGTTTTCACAGGTCACAAACTTCATCCAATTTTCACGAAACTTGACACAGATGATCTTCAGACCAACCGTCACAAACACATTGCTTTTTGGACCTTTATTCAAAACAAGTCAGCCATGACGACCAATCGAAATTGGCGGCGAAGCCTCCAAACAGGAAGTGAAATGTTATCTCCGCCAAGCTTTCACGTATCAAAACCAAACTCGGTACATGGGCTCAGGACCCAATTAGGAGAATGCTCAATAAATTTGGTGACTTTTGACCACTATGGGGGCGCTATAATCACAGGAAGTAGGCTCATATCTCAGCAACACTTTCACATATCAAAACCAAACTTGGTATATGGACTTGGAACCCCTCCCTGAGGACACACAATCAATTTGGTGACCTTCGACCACTAGGGGGGCGCTAGAATTACAGGAAGTTAGCTTCTATCTCAGCAACGCTTTCACATATCAAAACCAAACTTGATTCATAGACTTGGGACCCCATCCTGAGGACACACAAAACATTTAGTGTACTTTGACGACCACTAGGGGCGCTATAATTAGCAATACTTTCTCGCATCAACCTCAAACTTAGTACGTGGACTAGTGGTCACAACCTGAGGACGCACAATAAATTTGGTGACTTTTGACCACTAGGGGTGCTATAATTAGCAAGACTTTCTCGTATCAACACCAAACTTGGGACGTGGACTCATGAACACATCCTGAATAGCTACAATACATTTGGTGTCTTTTGACCACTAGGGAAAACTATGACTTGAATTAGGCTCATATCTTACTAACGCTTTCATGGATTGAAACCAAACTTTGTACATGGACTCAAGAACCAATCCCAATCCAATTCAATCCAATCCAATCAACAATCACATGAAGTAGGCTCATATCTCAACAATCCAAATCCAATCCCAATCCAGTCCATTCCAATCCAATCCAATCCAGTCCAGTTCTGTCCAATTCAGTCCAGTCCAATCCCAATCCAATCCAATCCAGTCCAATTCAATCCAATCCAATCAACAATCACATGAAGTAGTCTCATATCTCAGCAATCCCAATCCAGTCCAATCAAATCCAATCCAGTCCAATTCAATCCCATACAATCAACAATCACATGAAGTAGGCTCATACCTCAGCAATCCCAATCCAGTCCAATCAAATCTAATCCAGTCCAGTCCAATCCAGTCCAATCCAATCCAATCCAGTCCAGTACAATCAAATCTAGTCCAGTCCAGTCCAATTCAATCCAATCCAATCAACAATCACTTGAAGTAGGCTCATATCTCAGCAATGCCAATCCAATCCAGTCCATTCCAATCCAATCCAGTCCTGTCCTATTCAGTCCAGTCCAATCCCAATCCAATCCAGTCCAGTCCAATTCAATCCAATCCAGTCCAGTACAATCCAATCCAGTCCAGTCCAATTCAATCCAATCCAATCAACAATCACATGAAGTAGGTTCATATTTCAGCAATCCCAATCCAGTCCAATCAAATCTAATCCAGTCCAGTCCAATCCAGTCCAATCCAATCCAATCCAATCCAGTCCAGTCCAGTCCAGTACAATCCAGTCCAGTCCAGTCCAATTCAATCCAATCCAATCAACAATCACATGAAGTAGTCTCATATCTCAGCAATCCCAATCCAGTCCAATCAAATCCAATACAGTCCAGTCCAATCCAATGCAGTCCAATTAAATCCAATCCAATCAACAATCACATGAAGTAGGCTCATATCTCTGCAATCCCAATCCCAATCCAGTCCAGTCCAATCCAATCCAATTCAATCCAATCCAATCAACAATCACATGAAGTAGGCTCATATCTCAGCAATCCAAATCCAGTCCAGTCCATTCCAATCCAACCCAGTCCTGTCCAATTCAGTCCAGTCCAATCCCAATCCAATCCAATCCAGTCCAGTCCAATTCAATCCAATCCAATCCAATCAACAATCACATGAAGTAGGCTCATATCTCAGCAATCCAAATCCAATCCAATCCAGTCCATTCCATTCCAATCCAATCCTGTCCAATTCAGTCCAGTCCAATCCCAATCCAATCCAGTCCAATTCAATCCAATCCAATCAACAATCACATCAAGTAGGCTCATATCTCAGCAATCCCAATCCAATCCAATCCAGTCCATTCCAATCCAATCAAGTCCAGTCCTGTCCAATTCAGTCCAGTCCAATCCCAATCCAATCCAATCCAGTCCAATTCAATCCAATCCAATCAAGAATCACATGAAGTAGGCTCATATCTCAGCAATCCAAATCCAGTCCAGTCCATTCCAATCCAACCCAGTCCTGTCCAATTCAGTCCAGTCCAATCCCAATCCAATCCAATCCAGTCCAGTCCAATTCAATCCAATCCAATCCAATCAACAATCACATGAAGTAGGCTCATATCTCAGCAATCCCAATCCAATCCAATCCAGTCCAGTCCAGTCCATTCCAATCCGATCCAATCCAATCCAATCCAATCCTGTCCAATTCAGTCCAGTCCAATCCCAATCCAATCCAGTCCAATTCAATCCAATCCAATCAACAATCACATGAAGTAGGTTCATATCTCAGCAATCCCAATCCAGTCCAGTCCATTCCAATCCAACCCAGTCCTGTCCAATTCAGTCCAGTCCAATCCCAATCCAATCCAATCCAGTCCAGTCCAATTCAATCCAATCCAATCCAATCAACAATCACATGAAGTAGGCTCATATCTCAGCAATCCAAATCCAATCCAATCCAGTCCATTCCATTCCAATCCAATCCTGTCCAATTCAGTCCAGTCCAATCCCAATCCAATCCAGTCCAATTCAATCCAATCCAATCAACAATCACATCAAGTAGGCTCATATCTCAGCAATCCCAATCCAATCCAATCCAGTCCATTCCAATCCAATCAAGTCCAGTCCTGTCCAATTCAGTCCAGTCCAATCCCAATCCAATCCAATCCAGTCCAATTCAATCCAATCCAATCAAGAATCACATGAAGTAGGCTCATATCTCAGCAATCCAAATCCAGTCCAGTCCATTCCAATCCAACCCAGTCCTGTCCAATTCAGTCCAGTCCAATCCCAATCCAATCCAATCCAGTCCAGTCCAATTCAATCCAATCCAATCCAATCAACAATCACATGAAGTAGGCTCATATCTCAGCAATCCCAATCCAATCCAATCCAGTCCAGTCCAGTCCATTCCAATCCGATCCAATCCAATCCAATCCAATCCTGTCCAATTCAATCCAGTCCAATCCCAATCCAATCCAGTCCAATTCAATCCAATCCAATCAACAATCACATGAAGTAGGTTCATATCTCAGCAATCCCAATCCAGTCCAATCAAATCTAATCCAGTCCAGTCCAATCCAATCCAGTCCAGTCCAGTCCAGTCCAGTACAATCCAATCCAGTCCAGTCCAGTCCAATTCAATCCAATCCAATCAACAATCACATGAAGTAGTCTCATATCTCAGCAATCCCAATCCAGTCCAATCAAGTCCAATCCAGTCCAGTCCAATCCAATGCAGTCCAATTAAATCCAATCCAATCAACAATCACATGAAGTAGGCTCATATCTCTGCAATCCCAATCCCAATCCAGTCCTGTCCAATCCAATCCAATTCAATCCAATCCAATAAACAATCACATGAAGTAGGCTCATATCTCAGCAATCCAAATCCAATCCAATCCAGTCCATTCCATTCCAATCCAATCCTGTCCAATTCAGTCCAGTCCAATCCCAATCCAATCCAGTCCAATTCAATCCAATCCAATCCAATCAACAATCACTTGAAGTAGGCTCATATCTCAGCAATCCCAATCCAATCCAATCCAGTCCAGTCCTGTCCAATTCAGTCCAGTCCAATCCCAATCCCAATCCAATCCAATCCAGCCCAATTCAATCCAATCCAATCAACAATCACATGAAGTAGGCTCATATCTCTGCAATCCCAATCCCAATCCAGTCCAGTCCAGCCTTGTCTAGTCTAGCTTAGTCTAGTCCAGTCCAATCCCAACTTCTGCTTATTTGCTTGGCCCCCACATTGCTGCTTGCAGCTATATTTATTGGGGGCCAAGCAGCGAAGCTGCGAAGCACCCATTGTGTTTCTATGAATTCTTATTATTATTATTATTATTTAACATCTTTCTTCCGCCATGGGAGTCTATGGCAGCCCATAGAACAGTCTGGTAAAAAGTTGTGAAATTTGGCACATTGATTGGGGACAGGCCAAAAATTAATTGCACCAAGTTTCATGCCGGCACCTCCAGCGCTCTAGCGCCACCAACAGGCCAAATTTGGACGTGCGTTCACGCACGTAACTTTTGACCTGTTGATCCGATTTTGTAAAATGAGGTACCGTTGGAATCCTTGGACCAAGCCGAGTTCAACGCACTCTATGACGTCATTTTCCGCCATGATGGATTTTCCGCCATATTGGATTTTAGTGAAAGTGAAACTAATTTTTCACAGGTCACAAATTTTGTCCGATCGTCACCAAACTTGACACACATGATCGTCAGACCATGCCTCATTAATGCATTGTTTTTTGTCTTCGGAACTAAAACCGTTCGCGCGTAACAGCCAATCGAAGTTTGCGGCGAAGCCGCCAAACAGGAAGTGAGCTCATATCTCAGCAACCCTTTCATCTGTCATAACCAAACTTAGTACATGGACTCATAACCCCATCAGTAGGGCACTCAACAAATCTAGTGACCTTTGACCTCTAGGGGGCGCTGTAATTAGCAAAAAGGCATTTTTGCCTGTAGCTGTTGATGTGTTTGGAATTAAAACATACTAGTGGTGTCTGGTAGTACTTTTGGATGTTCTTAGGCTGACCCAGGCCAACTTGTGATGTCAACATAATTGTTTCGGCCGCCATATTGGATTTAATCAAAAACACTAAAACGTTTTCACTGGTCACAAATTTCATCTGATTTTCACCAAAATTGGCTCAGACCATCTTCAGACCATGCCTTATCAGTGTTTCATTTTCTACAACGATTGACAAAAGCATTCGCCCGTAACAGCCAATCGAAATTGGTGGCGAAGCCGCCAAACAGGAAATTACCTTGTAACTCAGCCAATCTTGGGTTGTTTGGCATGGAACTTGCTGTAACTGCTTATGTAACCGCATTGAGTTGCATGACAAATTTGGACTGCTGAACTCTCTGCTTGGCCCCCTCATTGCTGCTTGCAGCTATATTTGGGGGCCAAGCAGCGAAGCTGCGAAGCACCCATTGTGTTTCTATGAATTCTTATTATTATTGGGGGCCAAGCAGCGAAGCTGCAGGGCAACCCATAGTGATTCTATGTTTTCTTCCCTATTATTATTATTATTACGCTTCCGCCATGGGAGTCTATGGCAGCCCATAGAACCGTCTGGTAAAAAGTTGTGAAATTTGGCACACCGATTGGGGACAGGCCAATAATTAACTGCACCAAGTTTCATGCTGGCACCTCCAGCGCTCTAGCGCCACCAACAGGCCAAAGTTGGACGTGCGTTCACGCACGTAACTTTTGACCTGTTGATCCGATTTTGTAAAATGAGGTACCGTTGGAATCCTTGGACCAAGCCGAGTTCAACGCACTCTATGACGTCATTTTCCGCCATGATGGATTTTCCGCCATATTGGATTTTAGTGAAAGTGAAACTAATTTTTCACAGGTCACAAATTTTGTCCGATCGTCACCAAACTTGACACACATGATCTTCAGACCATGCCTCATTAATGCATTGTTTTTTGTCTTCGGAACTAAAACCGTTCGCGCGTAACAGCCAATCGAAGTTTGTGGCGAAGCCGCCAAACAGGAAGTGAGCTCATATCTCAGCAACCCATTCATCTGTCATAACCAAACTTAGTACATGTACTCAGGACCCAATCAGGGGGACGCTCAAGAAATCTGGTGACCTTTGACCTCTAGGAGGCGCTGTAATTAAGAAACATGCCTTTTGGCCTGTAGCTGCAGTTGTGTTTAGAATTAAAATGCACTAGTGGTGTCTGTTAATACTGTTGGAGGTCCTTCGGCCGACCCAAGCCAACTTGTGATGTCATCGTAATTGATTCGGCCGCCATATTGGATTTAATCAAAAACACGTACAAGTTTTCGCAGGTCACAAATTTCATCTGTTCTTCACCAAAATTGGTAGAGACCATCTTCAGACCATGCCTGATGAGTGCATTGCTTTCTGGAACAATTGACAGAAGCATTGACCTGTACCAGCCAATCGAAATTTGCGGCGAAGCCGCCAAACAGGAAGTGATTTCATATCTCAGCAATGCTTTCATGTATCAAAACCAAATTTAGTACATGTACCTCAGACCCCATCGGGAGGACGCTCAAGAAATTTGGTGACATTTGACCTCTAGGGGGCACCGTAATTGCCAAAAATGCATTTTGGCCAGTAGTTGCTGATGCGCATTATTTTGCAATGGAAGTCAATGGCAGCCCATAGAACCATCTGGTAAAAAGTTATACAATTTTGCACACTAATTGGGGACAGTCCAATAATTCATTTCACCAAGTTTCATGCCGGCACCTCAAGCGCTCTAGCGCCACCAACAGGCCAAAGTTGGACTTGTGTTTACGGACGTAACTTTTGACCTGTTGACCCGAATGGCAAAATGAGGTATCATTGGAATCCTTGGGCCAAGCCGAGTTCAACACACCCTATGACGTCAATTGTTGACCTCTATGTTTAAATCACAGCAAGTGTGATCATATCTCAGTCAATCTTTTATTTTTGATGTGAAACTGATGACAGCAAGTTCCATCTACTGTAGTTCATTCTAATGTGTGCGTGCAAGGGTGGGACTGGGTGGGATGGGCAGGGGCGGTTGCGGCGGTGGGCTGGCTGGGGGAGGGGGCGGCGACACTCAGCCCTGGTTCAGCCCCACAAAATCAGTTATGTTTTGATGTGAAACTTGACCTTGTAACTCAGCCAATCTTGGGTTGTATGCAGGCTTGGAATTTCACCATTCTGGGGGCAAGGCCACTTGGCCTTCAGTTGGGCATATTTGGTGGGGGGCACAAAGGCCACATGTCAGGGCACCAAGGCCAAAGTTAACTATAGCATATAAAAATGATCAAAGTTGGATTTAGCCTATTCACTGCAGTAGACCTGCATCACTGTATGAAACATGAAAAAAACATGAAAAATGACATATTACATAGAACTGTAAATCTTCTGATCATCTAATAATTACAGATATCTAGGCTACATATAACAGTTATTTTATATTTGGCCTGCTATGAAATCATGTATTGAACAATTTAAGCACAGCTCAGCTTTAAGAAACTCAAATAGCCTAGATGCATGCTTAGCATTTTGTGATCATTAAGGCTACTTTCACAAACTGTTAGTCAGCTGTCCTCTGATTTACCAATATCTAGGCGATATTTGTAACATTTATTTTGTATTTGGCCCATTATGAAATCATGTGGAACAATTTAAACACATTGTAAAACTTAAAGCCCAAATTTGGAGACATCCATGCATGTCGAAATTTACTGCAAATTCGAAACTGGATTACTCTGGAACAGCTAACTGTACAGGGGACTGTTTTACACCTTTGTGTTCGGTAAGGTCTGCTGTTTATTCTTATATATGGTTTGTCATGTGTTAAAAGAAGGGTTCGTGAAGTATTCCACCGATATGAATGGGTAGGGAGATCATGGACGCAAAACCTTCAGTAGAATGTATGATTAAATTGAATTATATTATTTACTTTTATCGCGAACCGTTCAACACAGCAATTATCGGCTAACATTGTTTAAAAGCTGAGAAAAAGCTCTTTCATGTGATACTTGTGATGTCTGTGTGATGATGAGTAGGCTACTTCGCGAGTAGTTAAACTGAGAAGAATGGGTGAATTTGGACGCACTTTCTTTCTTGCACTGTCACTTTCTCCACTGCGTAAAAGACTAAATTAATTTGCGCTGTGAATGCTAAGATTATTTTGACAGGCCACAGGCTAAATAAAAATCGCTATTAGTAGGACGCAAAGCAGAATATTGAAAGAAGGGGGTACCAAGGCCACCGTGGCCTGTAAACCTCTGATTTTCAAAGGGGCATCATGGCCAACGCAAGGGGCGTGAAATTCCTACCCTGGTTGTATGGCATGGAACTTGCTGTGACTGCTTAACGCTATATGTCTGATGCAACGGCATTGACTTACATGGCAAATCTGGACTTCTGGACTGCTGAACTGCCTGCTTGGCCCCCTCATTGCTGCTTGCAGCTATATTTGGGGGCCAAGCAGCGAAGCTGCGAAGGCACCCATTGTTATTGTTAGTTTTCTTATTGGGGGCCAAGCAGCGAAGCTGCGAGGACCTCATTGTGTTTCTATGTTTTCTTCCCTATTATTATTATTATTCCGCCATGGAAGTCTATGGCAGCCCATAGAACCGTCTGGTGAAAAGTTTTGAAATTTGGCACACTGATTAGGGACAGTCCCATGATTAATGTCACCAAGTTTCATGATGGCACCTAGAGCACTCTAGCGCCACCAATAGGCCAAAGTTGGACGTGCGTTCATGCACGTAACTTTTGACCTGTATGGCCGATTGTCAAAAATGAGGTATCGATGGAATCCTTGGACCAAGCCGAGTTCAATGCACCCTATGACGTCATTTTCCGCCATGATGGATTTTCCGCCATATTGGATTTTAGTGAAAGTGAAACTAAAACTTCAAAGGTCACAAATTTTGTCCGATCGTCACCAAACTTGACACACATGCTCTTCAGACCAAGCCGCACAAAAGTTATTCCTTTTCGTCTTCAGAACTAAAACCGTTCGCGCGTAACAGCCAATCGAAATTTGCGGCGAAGCCGCCAAACAGGAAGTGAGCTCATATCTCAGCAACCCATTCATCTATCATAACCAAACTTAGTCCATGGACTCAGGACCCAATCAGGGGGATGCTCAAGAAATCTGGTGACCTTTGACCTCTAGGGGGCGCTGTAATTAAGAAACATGCCTTTTGGCCTGTAGCAGCAGTTGTGCTTAGAATTAAAACCCATTAGTGGTGTCTGGTACTACTGTTGAAGGTCCTTAGGCCGACCCAAGCCAACTTGTGATGTCATCGTAATTGATTCGGCCGCCATATTGGATTAAATCAAAAACACAAAAAAGTTTTGGCAGGTCACAAATTTCATCTGTTCCTCACCAAAATTGGCAGAGACCATCTTCAGACCATGCCTGATGAGTGCATTGCTTTCTGGAACAATTGACAGAAGCTTTGGCCTGTACCAGCCAATCAAAATATGCGGCGAAGCCGCCAAACAGGAAGTGATTTCATATCTCAGGAACGCTTTCATGTATCAAAACCAAATTTAGTACATGTACCTCAGACCCCATCGGGAGGACGCTCAAGAAATTTGGTGACATTTGACCTCTAGGGGGCACCGTAATTGACAAAAATGCATTTTGGCCAGTAGTTGCTGATGCACATTATTTTGCAATGGAAGTCAATGGCAGCCCATAGAACCGTCTGGTAAAAAGTTATACAATTTTGCACACTAATTGGGGACAGTCCAATAATTCATTTCACCAAGTTTCATGCCGGCACCTCAAGCGCTCTAGCGCCACCAACAGGCCAAAGTTGGACTTGTGTTTACGGACGTAACTTTTGACCTGTTGACCCGAATGGCAAAATGAGGTATCATTGGAATCCTTGGGCCAAGCCGAGTTCAACACACCCTATGACGTCAATTGTTGACCTCTATGTTTAAATCACGGCAAGTGTGATCATATCTCAGTCAATCTTTTATTTTTGATGTGAAACTGATGACAGCGAGTTCCATCCAGTTAATTCTAATGCGTGCGTGCAAGGGTGGGGCGGGATGGGCAGGGGCGGTTGTGGCGGTGGGCTGGCTGGGGGAGGGGGCGGCGACACTCAGCCCTGGTTCAGCCCCACAAAATCAGTTATGTTTTGATGTGAAACTTGACCTTGTAACTCAGCCAATCTTGGGTTGTATGGCATGGAACTTGCTGTGACTGCTTAAGGCTATATGTCTGATGCAACGGCATTGACTTACATGGCAAATCTGGCCTGCTGATCTCACTGCTTGGCCCCCTCATTGCTGCTTGCAGCTATATTTATTATTATTCCTCTGCCATTGAAGTCTATGGCAGCCCATAGAACCGTCTGGTGAAAAGTTGTGAAATTTGGCACACTAATTAGGCTGCGTCCCAGAATTAATTTCACCAAGTTTCGAGTCCGCACCACGAGCGCTCTAGCGCCACCAACAGGCCAAATTTGGACATGCGTTCATGCATGTAACTTCTGACCCGTTGGCCCGATTTTGAAAAATGAGGTACCATTGGAATCCTTGGACCAGGCCGAGTTCAACGCACCCTATGACGTCATTTTCCGCCATGATGGATTTTCCGCCATATTGGATTTTAGTGAAAGTGAAACTAATTTTTCACAGGTCACAAATTTTGTCCGATCGTCACCAAACTTGACATACATGATCTTCAGACCAAGCCTCACAAAAGTTGTGGTGTTTTGTCTTCGGAACTATGACCGTTCACCCGTAATATCCAATCGAAATTTGCGGCGAAGCCGCCAAACAGGAAGTGAGCTCATATCTCAGCAACCCATTCATCTATCATAACCAAACTTAGTCCATGGACTCAGGACCCAATCAGGGGGACGCTCAATAAATTTGGTGACCTTTGACCTCTAGGGGGCGCAGTAATTAAGAAACATGCTTTTTGGCCTGTAGCTGCAGTTGTGCTTAGAATTAAAACGCACTAGTGGTGTCTGGTAATACTGTTGGAGGTCCTTAGGCCGACCCAAGCCAACTTGTGATGTCATCGTAATTGATTCGGCCGCCATATTGAATTTAATCAAAAACACGTACAAGTTTTCGCAGGTCACAAATTTCATCTGTTCTTCACCAAAATTGGTAGAGACCATCTTCAGACCATGCCTGATGAGTGCATTGCTTTCTGGAACAATTGACAGAAGCATTGACCTGTACCAGCCAATCGAAATTTGCGGCGAAGCCGCCAAACAGGAAGTGATTTCATATCTCAGCAACGCTTTCATGTATCAAAACCAAATTTAGTACATGTACCTCTGATCCCATCGGGAGGACGCTCAAGAAATTTGGTGACATTTGACCTCTAGGGGGCACCGTAATTGACAAAAATGCATTTTGGCCAGTAGCATTATTTTGCAATGGAAGTCAATGGCAGCCCATAGAACCGTCTGGTAAAAAGTTATAAAATTTTGCACACTAATTGGGGACAGTCCAATAATTCATTTCACCAAGTTTCATGCCGGCACCTCAAGCGCTCTAGCGCCACCAACAGGCCAAAGTTGGACTTGTGTTCACGGACGTAACTTTTGACCTGTTGACCCGAATGGCAAAATGAGGTATCATTGGAATCCTTAGGCCAAGCCGAGTTCACACCCCCACACACCATATGACGTAAATTTTTGACCTCTGTGTTTAAATCACAGCAAGTGTGATCATATCTCAGTCAATCTTTTATTTTTGATGTGAAACTGATGACAGCGTAATGCGTGCGTGCAAGGGTGGGGCGGGGTGGGACGGGCAGGGGCGGTTGCGGCGGTGGGCTGGCTGGGGGAGGGGGCGGCGACACTCAGCCCTGGTTCAGCCCCACAAAATCAGTTATGTTTTGATGTGAAACTTGACCTTGTAACTCAGCCAATCTTGGGTTGTATGGCATGGAACTTGCTGTGACTGCTTAAGGCTATATGTCTGATGCAACAGCATTAACTTACATGGCAAATCTGGCCTGCTGATCTCTCTGCTTGGCCCCCTCATTGCTGCTTGCAGCTATATTTGGGGGCCAAGCAGCGAAGCTGCGAGGCAACCCTTAGTGTTTCTATGAATTGGGGGCCAAGCAGCGAAGCTGCGAAGCCCCATTGTGTTTCTATGTTTTCTTATTATTGGGGGCCAAGCAGCGAAGCTGCGAAGGCACCCATTGTGTTTCTAGCTTTTCTTATTATTATTATACCTTCTTCCGCCATGGAAGTCAATGGCAGCCCATAGAACCGTCTGGTGAAAAGTTGTGAAATTTGGCACACTGATTAGGGACAGTCCCATGATTAATGTCACCAAGTTTCATGATGGCACCTCAAGCGCTCTAGCGCCACCAACAGGCCAAAGTTGGACGTGCGTTCACGCATGTAACTTTTGACCTGTTGATCCGATTTTGAAAAACGAGGTATCGTTGGAATCCTTGGACCAAGCCGAGTTCAACGCACCCTATGACGTCATTTTCCGCCATGATGGATTTTCCGCCATTTTGGATTTCATCAAAATCACTTAAAACGTATCAGAGGTCACACATTTTGTCCGATCGACACCAAACTTCATAGATATCATCTACAGACCATGCCTCATTAATGCATTGCTTTTTGTCTTCGGAACTAAAACCGTTCGCGCGTAACCGCCAATCGAAATTTGCGGCGAAGCCGCCAAACAGGAAGTGAGCTCATATCTCAGCAACCCATTGATCTATCATACCCAATCTTATCCCATGGACTCAGGACCCAATCCGGGGGACGCTCAAGAAATTTGGTGACCTTTGACCTCTAGGGGGCGCTGTAATTAAGAAACATGCCTTTTGGCCTGTAGCTGTAGTTGTGCTTAGAATTGAAACCCACTAGTGGTGTCTGGTACTACTGTTGAAGGTCCTTAGGCCGACCCAAGCCAACTTGTGATGTCATCGTAATTGATTCGGCCGCCATATTGGATTAAATCAAAAACACAAAAAAGTTTTGGCAGGTCACAAATTTCATCTGTTCCTCACCAAAATTGGCAGAGACCATCTTCAGACCATGCCTGATGAGTGCATTGCTTTCTGGAACAATTGACAGAAGCTTTGGCCTGTACCAGCCAATCAAAATTTGCGGCGAAGCCGCCAAACAGGAAGTGATTTCATATCTCAGCAACGCTTTCATGTATCAAAACCAAACTTAGTACATGTACCTCAGACCACATCGGGAGGACGCTCAAGAAATTTGGTGACATTTGACCTCTAGGGGGCACCGTAATTGACAAAAATGCATTTTGGCCAGTAGTTGGTGATGCGCATTATTTTGCAATGGAAGTCAATGGCAGCCCATAGAACCGTCTGGTAAAAAGTTATACAATTTTGCACACTAATTGGGGACAGTCCAATAATTCATTTCACCAAGTTTCATGCCGGCACCTCAAGCGCTCTAGCGCCACCAACAGGCCAAAGTTGGACTTGTGTTCACGGACGTAACTTTTGACCTGTTGACCCGAATGGCAAAATGAGGTATCATTGGAATCCTTGGGCCAAGCCGAGTTCAACACACCCTATGACGTCAATTTTTGACCTCTGTGTTTAAATCACAGCAAGTGTGATCATATCTCAGTCAATCTTTTATTTTTGATGTGAAACTGATGACAGCAAGTTCCATCTAGTTCATTCTAATGTGTGCGTGCAAGGGTGGGACGGGGTGGGATGGGCAGGGGCGGTTGCGGCGGTGGGCTGGCTGGGGGAGGGGGCGGCGACACTCAGCCCTGGTTCAGCCCCACAAAATCAGTTATGTTTTGATGTGAAACTTGACCTTGTAACTCAGCCAATCTTGGGTTGTATGGCATGGAACTTGCTGTGACTGCTTAAGGCTATATGTCTGATGCAACGGCATTGACTTACATGGTTAATCTGGCCTGCTGAACTAACTGCTTGGCCCCCTCATTGCTGCTTGCAGCTATATTTATTATTATTATTATTACGCTTCCGTCATTGAAGTCAATGGCAGCCCATAGAACAGTCTGGTGAAAAATTCTGAAATTTGGCACACTGATTGGGGACATTCTCATGATTAATTTCACCAAGTTTCATACCGGCACCTTGAGCGCTCTAGCGCCACCAACAGGCCAAAGTTGGATGTGCGTTCACGCACGTAACTTTTGGCCTGTTGATCCGATTGTCAAAAATTAGGTATTGTTAGAATCCTTGGACCAAGCCGAGTTCAACGCACCCTATGACGTCAATTTCCGCCATGATGGATTTTCCGCCATTTTGGATTTCATCAAAATGTCTTAAAACGTATCAGAGGTCACAAATTTTGTCCGATCGACACCAAACTTCACAGATATCATCTACAGACCATGCCTCATTAATGCACTGCTTTTTGTCTCCGGAACTAAAACCGTTCGTGCGTAACAGCCAATCGAAATTTGCGGCGAAGCCGCCAAACAGGAAGTGAGCTCATATCTCAGCAACCCATTGATCTATCATAACCAAACTTAGTCCATGGACTCAGGACCCAATCAGGGGGACGCTCAACAAATTTGGTGACCTTTGACCTCTAGGGGGCGCTGTAATTAAGAAACATGCCTTTTGGCCTGTAGCAGCAGTTGTGCTTAGAATTGAAACCCACTAGTGGTGTCTGCTACTACTGTTGAAGGTCCTTAGGCCGACCCAAGCCAACTTGTGATGTCATCGTAATTGATTCGGCCGCCATATTGGATTAAATCAAAAACACAAAAAAGTTTTGGCAGGTCACACATTTCATCTGTCGCTCACCAAAATTGGCAGAGACCATCTTCAGACCATGCCTGATGAGTGCATTGCTTTCTGGAACAATTGACAGAAGCTTTGGCCTGTACCAGCCAATCAAAATTTGCGGCGAAGCCGCCAAACAGGAAGTGATTTCATATCTCAGCAACGCTTTCATGTATCAAAACCAAACTTAGTACATGTACCTCAGACCACATCGGGAGGACGCTCAAGAAATTTGGTGACATTTGACCTCTAGGGGGCTCCGTAATTGACAAAAATGCATTTTGGCCAGTAGTTGCTGATGCGCATTATTTTGCAATGGAAGTCAATGGCAGCCCATAGAACCGTCTGGTGAAAAGTTGTGAAATTTGGCACACTGATAAGGGACAGTCCCATGATTAATGTCACCAAGTTTCATGATGGCACCTAGAGCACTCTAGCGCCACCAACAGGCCAAAGTTGGACGTGCGTTCACGCACGTAACTTTTGACCCGTATGGCCGATTGTCAAAAATGAGGTATCGTTGGAATCCTTGGACCAAGCCGAGTTCAACGCACCCTATGACGTCAATTTCCGCCATGATGGATTTTCCGCCATATTGGATTTAATCAAAAACACATAAAAATTTTCGCAGGTCACAAATTTCAGCGGATCCTCACCAAAATTGGCAGAGATCATCTTCAGACCATGCCTTATCAGTGCTTTGCTTTCTGGAACAATTGCCAGAAGCATTCGGCTGTAACAGCCAATCGAAACTTGCGGCGAAGCCGCCAATCAGGAAGTGAGCTCATATCTCAGCAACCCTTGCATGTATCATCACCAAACTTACTACATATATTCATGACCCCATTAGGAGGATGCTCAAAAAATTTGGTGACCTTTGACCTGTAGGGGGTGCTGCAATTAGCAATATTGCATTTTGATCTGTAGTTACTGATGAGTTTTATCAATCTTTTTATTTTTTGATGTGAAACTGATGACAACATGTTCCATCCAGTTAATTCTAATGCGTGCGTGCAAGGGCGGGGCAGGACGGGGTGGGACGGGCTGGGGTGATTAGGTGGGGGGGCTGGCTGGCGGAGGCGGTGGCAATACTCAGCTCTGTTTCAGCCCTACAAAATCAGTTATGTTTGATGTTACACTTGTTGAAAGTGTTGATCGCGAGTGTCTGCTGAGTTCTATCTTGTCGCCGTGGCTACTCCGGCCTATACTGCTTGGCCCCCTCATTGCTGCTTGCAGCTATATTTCTTATTATTATTATTATTATTTAACATCTTTCCTCCGCCATGGGAGTCTATGGCAACCCATAGAACCGTCTTGTCAAAAGTTGTGAAATTTAGCACACTGATTGGTGACACTCCAATAATTTATTTCACCAAGTTTCATGCCTCCCCGTCGAACCCTCTAGCGCCACCAACAGGCCAAAGTTGGACATGCGTTCACGCACGTAACTTTTGACCCGTTGACCCGATTGTCAAAATTGTGGTATCGTTGGAATCCTTGGACCAAGCCGAGTTCAACGCACCCTATGACGTCATTTTCCGCCATGATGGATTTTCCGCCATATTGGATTTTAGTGAAAGTGAAACTAATTTTTCACAGGTCACAAATTTTGTCCGATCGTCACCAAACTTGACACACATGATCTTCAGACCATGCCTCATTAATGCATTGTTTTTTGTCTTCGGAACTAAAACCGTTCGCGCGTAACAGCCAATCGAAGTTTGCGGCGAAGCCGCCAAACAGGAAGTGAGCTCATATCTCAGCAACCCTTTCATCTGTCATAACCAAACTTAGTACATGGACTTATAACCCCATCAGTAGGGCACTCAAAAAATCTGGTGACCTTTGACCTCTAGGGGGCGCTGTAATTAGCAAAAAGGCATTTTTGCCTGTAGCTGTTGATGTGTTTGGAATTAAAACATACTAGTGGTGTCTGGTAATACTTTTGGATGTTCTTAGGCTTACCCAGGCCAACTTGTGATGTCAACATAATTGTTTCGGCCGCCATATTGGATTTAATCAAAAACACTAAAACGTTTTCACTGGTCACAAATTTCATCTGATTTTCACCAAAATTGGCTCAGACCATCTTCAGACCATGCCTTATCAGTGTTTCATTTTCTACAACGATTGACAAAAGCATTCGCCCGTAACAGCCAATCGAAATTGGTGGCGAAGCCGCCAAACAGGAAATTACCTTGTAACTCAGCCAATCTTGGGTTGTTTGGCATGGAACTTGCTGTGACTGCTTATGTAACCGCATTGAGTTGCATGACAAATTTGGACTGCTGAACTCTCTGCTTGGCCCCCTCATTGCTGCTTGCAGCTATATTTGGGGGCCAAGCAGCGAAGCTGCGAAGCCCCATTGTGTTTCTATGATTTCTTACTATTATTATTATTATTTAACATCTTTCTTCCGCCATGGGAGTCTATGGCAGCCCATAGAACCGTCTGGTAAAAAGTTGTGAAATTTGGCACACCGATTGGGGACAGTCCCATGATTAATGTCACCCAGTTTCATGTCGGCAACTTAAGCGCTCTAGCGCCACCAACAGGCCAAAGTTGGACGTGCGTTCACGCACGTAACTTTTAACCTGTTGGTCCGATTTTGAAAAATGAGGTACCGTTGGAATCCTTGGACCAAGCCGAGTTCAACGCACCCTATGACGTCATTTTCCGCCATGATGGATTTTCCGCCATTTTGGATTTCATCAAAATCACTTAAAACGTATCAGAGGTCACACATTTTGTCCGATCGACACCAAACTTGACAGATATCATCTACAGACCATGCCTCATTAATGCATTGCTTTTTGTCTTCGGAACTAAAACCGTTCGCGCGTAACAGCCAATCGAAATTTGCGGCGAAGCCGCCAAACAGGAAGTGAGCTCATATCTCAGCAACCCATTGATCTATCATAACCAAACTTAGTCCATGGACTCAGGACCCAATCAGGGGGACGCACAAGAAATTTGGTGACCTTTGACCTCTAAGGGGCGCTGTAATTAAGAAACATGCCTTTTGGCCTGTAGCAGCAGTTGTGCTTAGAATTGAAACCCATTAGTGGTGTCTGGTACTACTGTTGAAGGTCCTTAGGCCGACCCAAGCCAACTTGTGATGTCATCGTAATTGATTCGGCCGCCATATTGGATTTAATCAAAAACACGTACGAATTTTCGCAGGTCACAAATTTCAGCGGATCCTCACCAAAATTGGCAGAGAACATCTTCAGACCATGCCTTATCAGTGCATCGCTTTTTGGAACGATTGACAGTAGCATTCGGCTGTAACAGCCAATCAAAACTTGCGGCGAAGCCGCCAAACAGGAAGTGATTTCATATCTCAGCAACGCTTTCATGTATCAAAACCAAACTTAGTACATGTACCTCAGACCACATCGGGAGGACGCTCAAGAAATTTGGTGACATTTGACCTCTAGGGGGCTCCGTAATTGACAAAAATGCATTTTGGCCAGTAGTTGCTGATGCGCATTATTTTGCAATGGAAGTCAATGGCAGCCCATAGAACCGTCTGGTAAAAAGTTATACAATTTTGCACACTAATTGGGGACAGTCCAATAATTCATTTCTCCAAGTTTCATGCCGGCACCTCAAGTGCTCTAGCGCCACCAACAGGCCAAAGTTGGACTTGTGTTCACGGACGTAACTTTTGACCTGTTGACCCGAATGGCAAAATGAGGTATTATTGGAATCCTTGGGCCAAGCCGAGTTCAACACACCCTATGACGTAAATTTTTGACCTCTGTGTTTAAATCACAGCAAGTGTGATCATATCTCAGTCAATCTTTTATTTTTGATGTGAAACTGATGACAGCAAGTTCCATCTAGTTCATTCTAATGTGTGCGTGCAAGGGTGGGACGGGGTGGGATGGGCAGGGGCGGTTGCGGCGGTGGGCTGGCTGGGGGAGGGGGCGGCGACACTCAGCCCTGGTTCAGCCCCACAAAATCAGTTATGTTTTGATGTGAAACTTGACCTTGTAACTCAGCCAATCTTGGGTTGTATGGCATGGAACTTGCTGTGACTGCTTAAGGCTATATGTCTGATGCAACGGCATTGATTTACATGGTTAATCTGGCCTGCTGATCTCACTGCTTGGCCCCCTCATTGCTGCTTGCAGCTATATTTGGGGGCCAAGCAGCGAAGCTGCGAAGCCCCATTGTGTTTCTATGTTTTCTTATTATTGGGGGCCAAGCAGCGAAGCTGCGAAGGCACCCATTGTGTTTCTAGCTTTTCTTATTATTATTATACCTTCTTCCGCCATGGAAGTCAATGGCAGCCCATAGAACCGTCTGGTGAAAAGTTGTGAAATTTGGCACACTGATTAGGGACAGTCCCATGATTAATGTCACCAAGTTTCATGATGGCACCTCAAGCGCTCTAGCGCCACCAACAGGCCAAAGTTGGACGTGCGTTCACGCATGTAACTTTTGACCTGTTGATCCGATTTTGAAAAACGAGGTATCGTTGGAATCCTTGGACCAAGCCGAGTTCAACGCACCCTATGACGTCATTTTCCGCCATGATGGATTTTCCGCCATTTTGGATTTCATCAAAATCACTTAAAACGTATCAGAGGTCACACATTTTGTCCGATCGACACCAAACTTCAGAGATATCATCTACAGACCATGCCTCATTAATGCATTGCTTTTTGTCTTCGGAACTAAAACCGTTCGCGCGTAACCGCCAATCGAAATTTGCGGCGAAGCCGCCAAACAGGAAGTGAGCTCATATCTCAGCAACCCATTGATCTATCATACCCAATCTTATCCCATGGATTCAGGACCCAATCCGGGGGACGCTCAAGAAATTTGGTGACCTTTGACCTCTAGGGGGCGCTGTAATTAAGAAACATGCCTTTTGGCCTGTAGCTGCAGTTTTGCTTAGAATTGAAACCCACTAGTGGTGTCTGGTACTATTGTTGAAGGTCCTTAGGCCGACCCAAGCCAACTTGTGATGTCATCGTAATTGATTCGGCCGCCATATTGGATTAAATCAAAAACACAAAAAAGTTTTGGCAGGTCACAAATTTCATCTGTTCCTCACCAAAATTGGCAGAGACCATCTTCAGACCATGCCTGATGAGTGCATTGCTTTCTGGAACAATTGACAGAAGCTTTGGCCTGTACCAGCCAATCAAAATTTGCGGCGAAGCCGCCAAACAGGAAGTGATTTCATATCTCAGCAACGCTTTCATGTATCAAAACCAAACTTAGTACATGTACCTCAGACCACATCGGGAGGACGCTCAAGAAATTTGGTGACATTTGACCTCTAGGGGGCTCCGTAATTGACAAAAATGCATTTTGGCCAGTAGTTGATGATGCGCATTATTTTGCAATTGAAGTCAATGGCAGCCCATAGAACCGTCTGGTAAAAAGTTATACAATTTTGCACACTAATTGGGGACAGTCCAATAATTCATTTCACCAAGTTTCATGCCGGCACCTCAAGCGCTCTAGCGCCACCAACAGGCCAAAGTTGGACTTGTGTTCACAGACGTAACTTTTGACCTGTTGACCCGAATGGCAAAATGAGGTATCATTGGAATCCTTGGGACAAGCCGAGTTCAACACACCCTATGACGTCAATTTTTGACCTCTGTGTTTAAATCACAGCAAGTGTGATCATATCTCAGTCAATCTTTTATTTTTGATGTGAAACTGATGACAGCAAGTTCCATCTAGTTCATTCTAATGTGTGCGTGCAAGGGTGGGACGGGGTGGGATGGGCAGGGGCGGTTGCGGCGGTGGGCTGGCTGGGGGAGGGGGCGGCGACACTCAGCCCTGGTTCAGCCCCACAAAATCAGTTATGTTTTGATGTGAAACTTGACCTTGTAACTCAGCCAATCTTGGGTTGTATGGCATGGAACTTGCTGTGACTGCTTAAGGCTATATGTCTGATGCAACGGCATTGATTTACATGGTTAATCTGGCCTGCTGATCTCACTGCTTGGCCCCCTCATTGCTGCTTGCAGCTATATTTGGGGGCCAAGCAGCGAAGCTGCAGGGCAACCCATAGTGATTCTATGTTTTCTTCCCTATTATTATTATTACGCTTCCGCCATGGGAGTCTATGGCAGCCCATAGAACCGTATGGTAAAAAGTTGTGAAATTTGGCACACCGATTGGGGACAGGCCCATGATTAATTTCACCAAGTTTCATGCCGGCACCTCCCGCGCTCTAGCGCCACCAACAGGCCAAAGTTGGACGTGCGTTCACGTACGTAACTTTTGACCTGTTGATCCGATTTTGAAAAATGAGGTACCGTTGGAATCCTTGGACCAAGCCGAGTTCAACGCACCCTATGACGTCATTTTCCGCCATGATGGATTTTCCGCCATTTTGGATTTCATCAAAATCACTTAAAACGTATCAGAGGTCAAACATTTTGTCCGATCGACACCAAACTTCATAGATATCATCTACAGACCATGCCTCATTAATGCATTGCTTTTTGTCTTCGGAACTAAAACCGTTCGCGCGGAACAGCCAATCGAAATTTGCGGCGAAGCCGCCAAACAGGAAGTGAGCTCATATCTCAGCAACCCTTGCAGTTATGAAAACCAAACTTGGTAGGTAGACTTACGACCCCATCAGGAGAACACTTAAGAAATTTGGTGACCTTTGACCTCTAGGGGGCGCTGTAATTAAGAAACATGCTTTTTGGCCTGTAGCTGCAGTTGTGCTTAGAATTAAAACGCACTAGTGGTGTCTGGTAATACTGTTGGAGGTCCTTAGGCCGACCCAAGCCAACTTGTGATGTCATCGTAATTGATTCGGCCGCCATATTGGATTTAATCAAAAACATGTACAAGTTTTCGCAGGTCACAAATTTCATCTGTTCTTCACCAAAATTGGCAGAGACCATCTTCAGACCATGCCTGATGAGTGCATTGCTTTCTGGAACAATTGACAAAAGCATTGACCTGTACCAGCCAATCGAAACTTGCGGCGAAGCCGCCAAACAGGAAGTGATTTCATATCTCAGCAACGCTTTCATGTATCAAAACCAAATTTAGTACATGTACCTCAGACCCCATCGGGAGGACGCTCAAGAAATTTGGTGACATTTGACCTCTAAGGGGCACCGTAATTGACAAAAATGCATTTTGGCCAGTAGTTGCTGATGCGCATTATTTTGCAATGGAAGTCAATGGCAGCCCATAGAACCGTCTGGTAAAAAGTTATAAAATTTTGCACACTAATTGGGGACAGTCCACTAATTCATTTCACCAAGTTTCATGCCGGCACCTCAAGCGCTCTAGCGCCACCAACAGGCCAAAGTTGGACTTGTGTTCACGGACATAACTTTTGACCTGTTGACCCGAATGGCAAAATGAGGTATCATTGGAATCCTTGGGCCAAGCCGAGTTCAACACACCCTATGACGTCAATTTTTGACCTCTGTGTTTAAATCACAGCAAGTGTGATCATATCTCAGTCAATCTTTTATTTTTGATGTGAAACTGATGACAGCAAGTTCCATCTAGTTCATTCTAATGTGTGCGTGCAAGGGTGGGACGGGATGGGATGGGCAGGGGCGGTTGCGGCGGTGGGCTGGCTGGGGGAGGGGGCGGCGACACTCAGCCCTGGTTCAGCCCCACAAAATCAGTTATGTTTTGATGTGAAACTTGACCTTGTAACTCAGCCAATCTTGGGTTGTATGGCATGGAACTTGCTGTGACTGCTTAAGGCTATATGTCTGATGCAACGGCATTGACTTACATGGTTAATCTGGCCTGCTGAATTAACTGCTTGGCCCCCTCATTGCTGCTTGCAGCTATATTTATTATTATTATTATTACGCTTCCGTCATTGAAGTCAATGGCAGCCCATAGAACCGTCTGGTGAAAAATTCTGAAATTTGGCACACTGATTGGGGACATTCTCATGATTAATTTCACCAAGTTTCATACCGGCACCTTGAGCGCTCTAGCGCCACCAACAGGCCAAAGTTGGATGTGCGTTCACGCACGTAACTTTTGACCTGTTGATCCGATTGTCAAAAATTAGGTATTGTTAGAATCCTTGGACCAAGCCGAGTTCAACGCACCCTATGACGTCAATTTCCGCCATGATGGATTTTCCGCCATTTTGGATTTCATCAAAATGTCTTAAAACGTATCAGAGGTCACAAATTTTGTCCGATCGACACCAAACTTCACAGATATCATCTACAGACCATGCCTCATTAATGCACTGCTTTTTGTCTCCGGAACTAAAACCGTTCGTGCGTAACAGCCAATCGGAATTTGCGGCGAAGCCGCCAAACAGGAAGTGAGCTCATATCTCAGCAACCCATTCATCTGTCATAACCAAACTTAGTACATGTACTCAGGACCCAATCAGGGGGACGCTCAAGAAATCTGGTGACCTTTGACCTCTAGGGGGCGCTGTAATTAAGAAACATGCCTTTTGGCCTGTAGCTGCAGTTGTGTTTGGAATTAAAATGCACTAGTGGTGTCTGTTAATACTGTTGGAGGTCCTTAGGCCGACCCAAGCCAACTTGTGATGTCATCGTAATTGATTCGGCCGCCATATTGGATTTAATCAAAAACACGTACAAGTTTTCGCAGGTCACAAATTTCATCTGTTCTTCACCAAAATTGGTAGAGACCATCTTCAGACCATGCCTGATGAGTGCATTGCTTTCTGGAACAATTGACAGAAGCATTGACCTGTACCAGCCAATCGAAATTTGCGGCGAAGCCGCCAAACAGGAAGTGATTTCATATCTCAGCAACGCTTTCATGTATCAAAACCAAATTTAGTACATGTACCTCAGACCCCATCGGGAGGACGCTCAAGAAATTTGGTGACATTTGACCTCTAGGGGGCACCGTAATTGACAAAAATGCATTTTGGCCAGTAGTTGCTGATGCACATTATTTTGCAATGGAAGTCAATGGCAGCCCATAGAACCGTCTGGTAAAAAGTTATAAAATTTTGCACACTAATTGGGGACAGTCCAATAATTCATTTCACCAAGTTTCATGCCGGCACCTCAAGCGCTCTAGCGCCACCAACAGGCCAAAGTTGGACTTGTGTTTACGGACGTAACTTTTGACCTGTTGACCCGAATGGCAAAATGAGGTATCATTGGAATCCTTGGGCCAAGCCGAGTTCAACACACCCTATGACGTCAATTTTTGACCTCTGTGTTTAAATCACAGCAAGTGTGATCATATCTCAGTCAATCTTTTATTTTTGATGTGAAACTGATGACAGCAAGTTCCATCTAGTTCATTCTAATGTGTGCGTGCAAGGGTGGGACGGGGTGGGATGGGCAGGGGCGGTTGCGGCAGGTGGGCTGGCTGGGGGAGGGGGGGCGACACTCAGCCCTGGTTCAGCCCCACAAAATCAGTTATGTTTTGATGTGAAACTTGACCTTGTAACTCAGCCAATCTTGGGTTGTATGGCATGGAACTTGCTGTGACTGCTTAAGGCTATATGTCTGATGCAACGGCATTGACTTACATGGTTATTCTGGCCTGCTGAACTCTCTGCTTGGCCCCCTCATTGCTGCTTGCAGCTATATTTGGGGGCCAAGCAGCGAAGCTGCGAAGGCACCCATTGTGTTTGTTAGTTTTCTTATTGGGGGCCAAGCAGCGAAGCTGCGAAGGCACCCATTGTGTTTCTATTTGTTCTTATTATTATTATTATTATTATTATTCCGCCATTGAAGTCAATGGCAGCCCATAGAACCGTCTGGTGAAAAGTTGTGAAATTTGGCACACTGATTAGGGATAGTCCCATAATTAATTTCACCAAGTTTCATACCGGCACCTTGAGCGCTCTAGCGCCACCAACAGGCCAAAGTTGGACTTGCGTTCACGCACGTAACTTCTGACCTGTTGACCCGATTGTCAAAAATGAGGTATCGTTGGAATCCTTGGACCAAGCCGAGTTCAACGCACCCTATGACGTCATTTTCCGCCATGATGGATTTTCCGCCATATTGGATTTTAGTGAAAGTGAAACTAAAACTTCACAGGTCACAAATTTTGTCCGATCGTCACCAAACTAGACACACATGCTCTTCAGACCAAGCCGCACAAAAGTTATTCTTTTTCGTCTTCGGAACTAAAACCGTTCGCGCGTAACAGCCAATCGAAATTTGCGGCGAAGCCGCCAAACAGGAAGTGAGCTCATATCTCAGCAACACATTCATCTATCATAACCAAACTTAGTCCATGGACTCAGGACCCAATCAGGGGGACGCTCAAGAAATCTGGTGACCTTTGACCTCTAGGGGGCGCTGTAATTAAGAAACATGCCTTTTGGCCTGTAGCTGCTGTTGTGCTTAGAATTAAAACACACTAGTGGTGTCTGGTAATACTGTTGGAGGTCCTTAGGCCGACCCAAGACGACTTGTGATGTCATCGTAATTGATTCGGCCGCCATATTGGATTTAATCAAAAACACGTACACATTTTTGCAGGTCACAAATTTCAGCGGATCCTCACCAAAATTGGCAGAGACCATCTACAGACCATGCCTGATGAGTGCATTGCTTTCTGCAACAATTGACAGAAGCATTGACCTGTACCAGCCAATCGAAATTTGCGGCGAAGCCGCCAAACAGGAAGTGATTTCATATCTCAGCAACGCTTTCATGTATCAAAACCAAATTTAGTACATGTACCTAAGACCCCATCGGGAGGACGCTCAAGAAATTTGGTGACATTTGACCTCTAGGGGGCTCCGTAATTGACAAAAATGCATTTTGGCCAGTAGTTGCTGATGCGCATTATTTTGCAATGGAAGTCAATGGCAGCCCATAGAACCGTCTGGTGAAAAGTTGTGAAATTTGGCACACTGATAAGGGACAGTCCCATGATTAATGTCACCAAGTTTCATGCCGGCACCTCAAGCGCTCTAGCGCCACCAACAGGCCAAAGTTGGACTTGTGTTCACGGACGTAACTTTTGACCTGTTGACCCGAATGGCAAAATGAGGTATCATTGGAATCCTTGGGCCAAGCCGAGTTCACACCCTATGACGTCAATTTTTGACCTCTGTGTTTAAATCACAGCAAGTGTGATCATATCTCAGTCAATCTTTTATTTTTGATGTGAAACTGATGACAGCAAGTTCCATCTAGTTCATTCTAATGTGTGCGTGCAAGGGTGGGACGGGGTGGGATGGGCAGGGGCGGTTGCGGCGGTGGGCTGGCTGGGGGAGGGGGCGGCGACACTCAGCCCTGGATCAGCCCCACAAAATCAGTTATGTTTTGATGTGAAACTTGACCTTGTAACTCAGCCAATCTTGGGTTGTATGGCATGGAACTTGCTGTGACTGCTTAAGGCTATATGTCTGATGCAACAGCATTGATTTACATGATTAATCTGGCCTGCTGATCTCACTGCTTGGCCCCCTCATTGCTGCTTGCAGCTATATTTATTATTATTATTATTATTATTCCGCCATTAAAGTCAATGGCAGCCCATAGAACCGTCTGGTGAAAAGTTGTGAAATTTGGCACACTGATTAGGGACAGTCCCATGATTAATGTCACCAAGTTTCATGATGGCACCTCAAGCACTCTAGCGCCACCAACAGGCCAAAGTTGGACTTGCGTTCACGCACGTAACTTTTGACCCGTATGGCCGATTGTCAAAAATGAGGTATCGTTGGAATCCTTGGACCAAGCCGAGTTCAACGCAGCCTATGACGTCAATTTCCGCCATGATGGATTTTCCGCCATATTGGATTTCATCAAAAACACTAATAAGTCTTCACAGGTCACAAATTTGGTCCAATCGACACCAAACTTCACAGATATCATCTACAGTCCATGCCCCATTAATGTATTGCTTTTTGTATTCAGAACTAAAACCGCTCGCGCGTTACAGCCAATCGAAGTTTGCGGCGAAGCCGCCAAACAGGAAGTGAGCTCATATCTCAGCAACCCATTCATCTATCATAACCAAACTTAGTACATGGACTCAGGACCCAATCAGGGGGATGCTCAAGAAATCTGGTGACCTTTGACCTCTAGGGGGCGCTGTAATTGAGAAACAGGCCTTTTGGCCTGTAGCTGCTGTTGTGCTTTGAATTAAAACGCACTACTGGTGTCTGGTAATACTGTTGGAGGTCCTTAGGCCGTCCCAAGCCAATTTGTGATGTCATCGTAATTGATTCGGCCGCCATATTGGATTTAATCAAAAACACGTAAAATTTTTCGCAGGTCACAAATTTCAGTGGATCCTCACCAAAATTGGCAGAGATCATCTTCAGACCATGCCTTATCAGTGCATTGCTTTCTGGAACAATTGAGAGAAGCATTCGGCTGTAACAGCCAATCGAAATTTGCGGCGAAGCCGCCAAACAGGAAGTGAGCTCATATCTCAGCAACCCTTGCATGTATCACAGCCAAACTGGGTGCATAGACTCAGGACCCAATCAGGGGGACACTCAATAAATCTGGTAACCTTTGACCTCTAGGGGGCGCTGTAATTAAGAAACATGCCTTTTGGCCTGTAGCTGCTGTTGTGTTTGGAATTAAAATGCACTAGTGGTGTCTGGTAATACTGTTGGAGGTCCTTAGGCCGACCCAAGCGAATATGTGATGTCATAGTAATTGATTCGGCCGCCATATTGGATTTAATCAAAAACACGTGCAAGTTTTCACAGGTCACAAATTTCAGCGGATTCTCACCAAAATTGGCAGAGACCATCTTCAGACCATAATCTATCAATATATTGCTTTTTGGAACAATTGGCAAAAGCATTCGCTTGTAACAGTCAATCAAAATTGGTGGCGAAGCCGCCAAACAGGAAGTGAGCTCATATCTCAACAACCCTGCCATGTATCATAACCAAACTTACTATATGGATTCATGACCCCATTAGGAGGACGCTCAAAACATTTGGTGACCTTTGACCTGTAGGAGGTGCTGCAATTAGCAATATTGCATTTTGATGTGTAGTTGCTGATGTGTTTTATCAATCTTTTATTTTTTGATGTGAAACTGATGACATCATGTTCCATCCAGTTAATTCTAATGCGTGCGTGCAAGGGCATGGCAGGACGGGGTGGGACGGACTGGTGACGGGTGATTAGGTGGGGGGGGCTGGTTGGCGGAGGCGTGGCAATACTCAGCCCTGTTTCAGCCCTGTTGATCGCGGGTGTCTGCTGAGTTCTATCTTGTCGCCGTAGCTACTCCGGCCTATTCTGCTTGGCCCCCTCATTGCTGCTTGCAGCTATATTTATTATTGGGGGCCAAGCAGCGAAGCTGCGAAGGCACCCATTGTGTTTGTTAGTTTTCTTATTATTATTATTACGCTTCCGTCATTGAAGTCAATGGCAGCCCATAGAACCGTCTGGTGAAAAGTTGTGAAATTTGGCACACTGATTAGGGACAGTCCCATGATTAATTTCACCAAGTTTCATGTCGGCACCCCGAGGGCTCTAGCGCCACCAACAGGCCAAAGTTGGACGTGCGTTCACGCACGTATCTTTTGACCTGTTGATCCGATTTTGAAAAACGAGGTATCGGTGGAATCCTTGGACCAAGCCGAGTTCAACGCACCCTATGACGTCATTTTCCGCCATGATGGATTTTCCGCCATATTGGATTTTAGTGAAAGTGAAACTAATCTTTCACAGGTCACAAATTTTGTCCGATCGTCACCAAACTTGAAACACATGATCTTCAGACCATGCCTCATTAATGCATTGCTTTTTGTCTTCGGAACTAAAACCGTTTGCGCGTAACAGCCAATCGAAGTTTGCGGCGAAGCCGCCAAACAGGAAGTGAGCTCATATCTCAGCAACCCATTCATCTGTCATAACCAAACTTAGTACATGTACTCAGGACCCAATCAGGGGGACGCTCAAGAAATCTGGTGACCTTTGACCTCTAGGGGGCGCTGTAATTAAGAAACATGCCTTTTGGCCTGTAGCTGCAGTTGTGTTTAGAATTAAAATGCACTAGTGGTGTCTGTTAATACTGTTGGAGGTCCTTAGGCCGACCCAAGCCAACTTGTGATGTCATCGTAATTGATTCGGCCGCCATATTGGATTTAATCAAAAACACGTACAAGTTTTCGCAGGTCACAAATTTCATCTGTTCTTCACCAAAATTGGTAGAGACCATCTTCAGACCATGCCTGATGATTGCATTGCTTTCTGGAACAATTGACAGAAGCATTGACCTGTACCAGCCAATCGAAATTTGCGGCGAAGCCGCCAAACAGGAAGTGATTTCATATCTCAGCAACGCTTTCATGTATCAAAACCAAATTTAGTACATGTACCTCAGACCCCATCGGGAGGACGCTCAAGAAATTTGGTGACATTTGACCTCTAGGGGGCACCGTAATTGACAAAAATGCATTTTGGCCAGTAGTTGCTGATGCGCATTATTTTGCAATGGAAGTCAATGGCAGCCCATAGAACCGTCTGGTAAAAAGTTATACAATTTTGCACACTAATTGGGGACAGTCCAATAATTCATTTCACCAAGTTTCATGCCGGCACCTCAAGCGCTCTAGCGCCACCAACAGGCCAAAGTTGGACTTGTGTTTACGGACGTAACTTCTGACCCGTATGGCCGATTGTCAAAAATGAGGTACCGTTGGAATCCTTGGACCAAGCCGAGTTCAACGCACCCTATGACGTCATTTTCCGCCATGATGGATTTTCCGCCATATTGGATTTTAGTGAAAGTGAAACTAATCTTTCACAGGTCACAAATTTTGTCCGATCGTCACCAAACTTGACACACATGATCTTCAGACCATGCCTCATTAATGCATTGCTTTTTGTCTTCGGAACTAAAACCGTTTGCGCGTAACAGCCAATCGAATTTTGCGGCGAAGCCGCCAAACAGGAAATGAGCTCATATCTCAGCAACCCATTCATCTGTCATAACCAAACTTAGTACATGTACTCAGGACCCAATCAAGGGGACGCTCAAGAAATCTGGTGACCTTTGACCTCAAGAGGGCGCTGTAATTAAGAAACATGCCTTTTGGCCTGTAGCTGCTGTTGTGCTTAGAATTAAAATGCACTAGTGGTGTCTGGAAATACTGTTTGAGGTCCTTAGGCCGACCCAAGCCGACTTGTGATGTCATCGTAATTGATTCGGCCGCCATATTTGATTTAATCAAAAACACGTAGACATTTTCGCAGGTCACAAATTTCAGCGAATCCTCACCAAAAATGGCAGAGACCATCTTCAGACCATGCCTTATCAGTGCATTGCTTTCTGGAACAATTGACAAAAGCATTCGGCTGTAACAGCCAATCGAAATTAGTGGCGAAGCCGCCAAACAGGAAGTGAGCTCATATCTCAGCAACCCTGCCATGTATCATCACCAAACTTACTACATATATTCATGACCCCATTAGGAGGACGCTCAAAAAATTTGGTGACCTTTGACCTGTAGGGGGTGCTGCAATTAGCAATATTGCATTTTGTTTAGTTGCTGATGTGTTTTATCAATCTTTTATTTTTTGATGTGAAACTGATGACAACATGTTCCATCCAGTTAATTCTAATGCGTGCGTGCAAGGGCAGGGCAGGGCAGGACGGGGTGGGACGGGCTGGGGTGATTAGGTGGGGGGGCTGGCTGGCGGAGGCGGTGGCAATTCTCAGCTCTGTTTCACCCCTACAAAATCAGTTATATTTGATGTTACACTTGTTGAAAGTGTTGATCGCGAGTGTTTGCTGAGTTCTATCTTGTCGCCGTGGCTACTCCGGCCTATACTGCTTGGCCCCCTCATTGCTGCTTGCAGCTATATTTATTGGGGGCCAAGCAGCGAAGCTGCGAAGCCCCATTGTGTTTCTATGATTTCTTATTATTATTATTATTTAACATCTTTCTTCCGCCATGGGAGTCTATGGCAGCCCATAGAACCGTCTGGTAAAAAGTTGTGAAATTTGGCACACCGATTGGGGACAGTCCCATGATTAATTTCACCAAGTTTCATGTCGGCTCCTTGAGGGCTCTAGCGCCACCAACAGGCCAAAGTTGGACGTGCGTTCACGCACGTAACTTTTGACCTGTTGATCCGATTTTGAAAAATGAGGTACCGTTGGAATCCTTGGACCAAGCCGAGTTCAACGCACCCTATGACGTCATTTTCCGCCATGATGGATTTTCCGCCATATTGGATTTTAGTGAAAGTGAAACTAAAACTTCACAGGTCACAAATTTTATCCGATCGTCACCAAACTTGACACACATGCTCTTCAGACCAAGCCGCACAAAAGTTATCACTTTTCGTCTTCGGAACTCAAACCGTTTGACCGTAACAGCCAATCGAAATATGCGGCGAAGCCGCCAAACAGGAAGTGAGCTCATATCTCAGCAACCCATTCATCTATCATAACCAAACTTAGTACATGGACTCAGGACCCAATCAGGGGGACGCTCAAGAAATCTGGTGACCTTTGACCTCTAGGGGGCGCTGTAATTAAGAAACATGCCTTTTGGCCTGTAGCAGCAGTTGTGCTTAGAATTAAAACCCACTAGTGGTGTCTGGTACTACTGTTGCAGGTCCTTAGGCCAACCCAAGCCAACTTGTGATATCATCGTAATTGATTCGGCCGCCATATTGGATTAAATCAAAAACACAAAAAAGTTTTGGCAGGTCACAAATTTCATCTGTTCCTCACCAAAATTGGCAGAGACCATCTTCAGACCATGCCTGATGAGTGCATTGCTTTCTGGAACAATTGACAGAAGCTTTGGCCTGTACCAGCCAATCAAAATTTGCGGCGAAGCCGCCAAACAGGAAGTGATTTCATATCTCAGGAACGCTTTCATGTATCAAAACCAAACTTAGTACATGTAACTCAGACCACATCGGGAGGACGCTCAAGAAATTTGGTGACATTTGACCTCTAGGGGGCTCCGTAATTGACAAAAATGCATTTTGGCCAGTAGTTGCTGATGCGCATTATTTTGCAATGGAAGTCAATGGCAGCCCATAGAACCGTCTGGTAAAAAGTTATACAATTTTGCACACTAATTGGGGACAGTCCAATAATTCATTTCACCAAGTTTCATGCCGGCACCTCAAGCGCTCTAGCGCCACCAACAGGCCAAAGTTGGACTTGTGTTCACGGACGTAACTTTTGACCTGTTGACCCGAATGGCAAAATGAGGTATCATTGGAATCCTTGGGCCAAGCCGAGTTCAACACACCCTATGACGTCAATTCTTGACCTCTGTGTTTAAATCACAGCAAGTGTGATCATATCTCAGTCAATCTTTTATTTTTGATGTGAAACTGATGACAGCGAGTTCCATCCAGTTAATTCTAATGCGTGCGTGCAAGGGTGGGGCGGGGTGGGATGGGCAGGGGCGGTTGCGGCGGTGGGCTGGCTGGGGGAGGGGGCGGCGACACTCAGCCCTGGTTCAGCCCCACAAAATCAGTTATGTTTTGATGTGAAACTTGACCTTGTAACTCAGCCAATCTTGGGTTGTATGGCATGGAACTTGCTGTGACTGCTTAAGGCTATATGTCTGATGCAACGGCATTGACTTACATGGCAAATCTGGCCTGCTGATCTCACTGCTTGGCCCCCTCATTGCTGCTTGCAGCTATATTTATTATTATTGGGGGCCAAGCAGCGAAGCTGCGAAGCCCCATTGTGTTTCTATGATTTCTTATTATTATTATTATTTAACATCTTTCTTCCGCCATGGGAGTCTATGGCAGCCCATAGAACCGTCTGGTAAAAAGTTGTGAAATTTGGCACAACGATTGGGGACAGTCCCATGATTAATTTCACCAAGTTTCATGTCGGCTCCTCGAGGGCTCTAGCGCCACCAACAGGCCAAAGTTGGACGTGCGTTCACGCACGTAACTTTTGACCTGTTGATCCGATTTTGAAAAATGAGGTACCGTTGGAATCCTTGGACCAAGCCGAGTTCAACGCACCCTATGACGTCATTTTCCGCCATGATGGATTTTCCGCCATATTGGATTTTAGTGAAAGTGAAACTAAAACTTCACAGGTCACAAATTTTATCCGATCGTCACCAAACTTGACACACATGCTCTTCAGACCAAGCCGCACAAAAGTTATCACTTTTCGTCTTCGGAACTCAAACCGTTTGACCGTAACAGCCAATCGAAATATGCGGCGAAGCCGCCAAACAGGAAGTGAGCTCATATCTCAGCAACCCATTCATCTATCATAACCAAACTTAGTACATGGACTCAGGACCCAATCAGGGGGACGCTCAAGAAATCTGGTGACCTTTGACCTCTAGGGGGCGCTGTAATTAAGAAACATGCCTTTTGGCCTGTAGCAGCAGTTGTGCTTAGAATTAAAACCCACTAGTGGTGTCTGGTACTACTGTTGAAGGTCCTTAGGCCAACCCAAGCCAACTTGTGATGTCATCGTAATTGATTCGGCCGCCATATTGGATTAAATCAAAAACACAAAAAAGTTTTGGCAGGTCACAAATTTTATCTGTTCCTCACCAAAATTGGCAGAGACCATCTTCAGACCATGCCTGATGAGTGCATTGCTTTCTGGAACAATTGACAGAAGCTTTGGCCTGTACCAGCCAATCAAAATTTGCGGCGAAGCCGCCAAACAGGAAGTGATTTCATATCTCAGGAACGCTTTCATGTATCAAAACCAAACTTAGTACATGTAACTCAGACCACATCGGGAGGACGCTCAGGAAATTTGGTGACATTTGACCTCTAGGGGGCTCCGTAATTGACAAAAATGCATTTTGGCCAGTAGTTGCTGATGCGCATTATTTTGCAATGGAAGTCAATGGCAGCCCATAGAACCGTCTGGTAAAAAGTTATACAATTTTGCACACTAATTGGGGACAGTCCAATAATTCATTTCACCAAGTTTCATGCCGGCACCTCAAGCGCTCTAGCGCCACCAACAGGCCAAAGTTGGACTTGTGTTTACGGACGTAACTTTTGACCTGTTGACCCGAATGGCAAAATGAGGTATCATTGAAATCCTTGGGCCAAGCCGAGTTCAACACACCCTATGACGTCAATTTTTGACCTCTGTGTTTAAATCACAGCAAGTGTGATCATATCTCAGTCAATTTTTTATTTTTGATGTGAAACTGATGACAGCAAGTTCCATCTAGTTCATTCTAATGTTTGCTTGCAAGGGTGGGACGGGGTGGGATGGGCAGGGGCGGTTGCGGCGGTGGGCTGGCAGGGGGAGGGGGCGGCGACACTCAGCCCTGGTTCAGCCCCACAAAATCAGTTATGTTTTGATGTGAAACTTGACCTTGTAACTCAGCCAATCTTGGGTTGTATAGCATGGAACTTGCTGTGACTGCTTAAGGCTATATGTCTGATGCAACAGCATTGACTTACATGGCAAATCTGGCCTGCTGATCTCACTGCTTGGCCCCCTCATTGCTGCTTGCAGCTATATTTATTATTATTATTATTACGCTTCCGTCATTGAAGTCAATGGCAGCCCATAGAACCGTCTGGTGAAAAGTTCTGAAATTTGGCACACTGATTGGGGACAGTCTCATGATTAATTTCACCAAGTTTCATACCGGCACCTTGAGCGCTCTAGCGCCACCAACAGGCCAAAGTTGGATGTGCGTTCACGCACGTAACTTTTGACCCGTTGATCCGATTGTCAAAAATTAGGTATTGTTAGAATCCTTGGACCAAGCCGAGTTCAACGCACCCTATGACGTCAATTTCCGCCATGATGGATTTTCCGCCATTTTGGATTTCATCAAAAACACTAAAAAGTCTTCAAAGGTCACAAATTTTGTCCGATCGACACCAAATCTGACACACTTGATCTTCAGACCAAGCCTCACAAAAGTTATTCTTTTTCGTCTTCGGAACTCAAACCGTTCGCCCGTAACAGCCAATCGAAATATGCGGCGAAGCCGCCAAACAGAAAGTGAGCTCATATCTCAGCAACCCTTGCATGTATCAAAGCCAAACTTGGTGCATGGACTCAGGACCCAATCAGGGGGACGCTCAAGAAATCTGGTGACCTTTGACCTCTAGGGGGCGCTGTAATTAAGAAACATGCCTTTTGGCCTGTAGCTGCTGTTGTGCTTAGAATTAAAACGCACTAGTGGTGTCTGGTAATACTGTTGGAGGTCCTTAGGCCGACCCAGGCCAACTTGTGATGTCATCGTAATTGATTCGGCCGCCATATTGGATTTAATCAAAAACACGTACGAATTTTCGCAGGTCACAAATTTCAGCGGATCCTCACCAAAATTGGCACAGAACATCTTCAGACCATGCCTTATCAGTGCATCGCTTTTTGGAACGATTGACAGTAGCATTCGGCTGTAACAGCCAATCGAAACTTGCGGCAAAGCCGCCAAACAGGAAGTGAGCTCATATCTCAGCAACCCTGCCATGTATCATCACCAAACTTACTACATATGTTCATGACCCCATTAGGAGGACGCTCAAGAAATTTGGTGACATTTGACCTCTAGGGGGCACCGTAATTGACAAAAATGCATTTTGGCCAGTAGTTGCTGATGCGCATTATTTTGCAATGGAAGTCAATGGCAGCCCATAGAACCGTCTGGTAAAAAGTTATACAATTTTGCACACTAATTGGGGACAGTCCAATAATTCATTTCACCAAGTTTCATGCCGGCACCTCAAGCGCTCTAGCGCCACCAACAGGCCAAAGTTGGACTTGTGTTCACGGACGTAACTTTTGACCTGTTGACCCGAATGGCAAAATGAGGCATCATTGGAATCCTTGGGCCAAGCCGAGTTCAACACACCCTATGACGTCAATTTTTGACCTCTGTGTTTAAATCACAGCAAGTGTGATCATATCTCAGTCAATCTTTTATTTTTGATGTGAAACTGATGACAGCAAGTTCCATCTAGTTCATTCTAATGTGTGCGTGCAAGGGTGGGACGGGGTGGGATGGGCAGGGGCGGTTGCGGCGGTGGGCTGGCTGGGGGAGGGGGCGGCGACACTCAGCCCTGGTTCAGCCCCACAAAATCAGTTATGTTTTGATGTGAAACTTGACCTTGTAAGTCAGCCAATCTTGGGTTGTATGGCATGGAACTTGCTGTGACTGCTTAAGGCTATATGTCTGATGCAACGGCATTGATTTACATGGTTAATCTGGCCTGCTGATCTCACTGCTTGGCCCCCTCATTGCTGCTTGCAGCTATATTTATTATTATTATTTAACATCTTTCTTCCGCCATGGGAGTCTATGGCAGCCCATAGAACAGTCTGGTAAAAAGTTGTGAAATTTGGCACATTGATTGGGGACAGGCCAAAAATTAATTGCACCAAGTTTCATGCCGGCACCTCCAGCGCTCTAGCGCCACCAACAGGCCAAAGTTGGACGTGCGTTCACGCACGTAACTTTTGACCTGTTGATCCGATTTTGAAAAATGAGGTACCGTTGGAATCCTTGGACCAAGCCGAGTTCAACGCACCCTATGACGTCATTTTCCGCCATGATGGATTTTCCGCCATATTGGATTTTAGTGAAAGTGAAACTAATTTTTCACAGGTCACAAATTTTGTCCGATCGTCACCAAACTTGACACACATGATCGTCAGACCATGCCTCATTAATGCATTGTTTTCTGTCTTCGGAACTAAAACCGTTCGCGCGTAACAGCCAATCGAAGTTTGCGGCGAAGCCGCCAAACAGGAAGTGAGCTCATATCTCAGCAACCCTTTCATCTGTCATAACCAAACTTAGCACATGGACTTATAACCCCATCAGTAGGGCACTCAAAAAATCTGTTGACCTTTGACCTCTAGGGGGCGCTGTAATTAGCAAAAAGGCATTTTTGCCTTTAGCTGTTGATGTGTTTGGAATTAAAACATACTAGTGGTGTCTGGTAGTACTTTTGGATGTTCTTAGGCTGACCCAGGCCAACTTGTGATGTCAACATAATTGTTTCGGCCGCCATATTGGATTTAATCAAAAACACTAAAACGTTTTCACTGGTCACAAATTTCATCTGATTTTCACCAAAATTGGCTCAGACCATCTTCAGACCATGCCTTATCAGTGTTTCATTTTCTACAACGATTGACAAAAGCATTCGCCCGTAACAGCCAATCGAAATTGGTGGCGAAGCCGCCAAACAAGAAATTACCTTGTAACTCAGCCAATCTTGGGTTGTTTGGCATGGAACTTGTTGTGACTGCTTATGTAACTGCATTGAGTTGCATGACAAATTTGGACTGCTGAACTCTCTGCTTGGCCCCCTCATTGCTGCTTGCAGCTATATTTATTATTACGCTTCCGCCATGGGAGTCTATGGCAGCTCATAGAACCGTCTGGTAAAAAGTTGTGAAATTTGGCACACCAATTGGGGACAGGCCAATAATTAACTGCACCAAGTTTCATGCCGGCACCTCCAGCGCTCTAGCGCCACCAACAGGCCAAAGTTGGACGTGCATTCACGCACGTAACTTTTGACCTGTTGATCCGATTTTGAAAAATGAGGTACCGTTGGAATCCTTGGACCAAGCCGAGTTCAACGCACTCTATGACGTCATTTTCCGCCATGATGGATTTTCCGCCATATTGGATTTTAGTGAAAGTGAAACTAATTTTTCACAGGTCACAAATTTTGTCCGATCGTCACCAAACTTGACACACATGATCTTCAGACCATGCCTCATTAATGCATTGTTTTTTGTCTTCGGAACTAAAACCGTTCGCGCGTAACAGCCAATCGAAGTTTGCGGTGAAGCCGCCAAACAGGAAGTGAGCTCATATCTCAGCAACCCATTCATCTGTCATAACCAAACTTAGTACATGTACTCAGGACCCAATCAGGGGGACGCTCAAGAAATCTGGTGACCTTTGTCCTCTAGGGGGCGCTGTAATTAAGAAACATGCCTTTTGGCCTGTAGCTGCAGTTGTGTTTAGAATTAAAATGCACTAGTGGTGTCTGGTAATACTGTTGGAGGTCCTTAGGCCGACCCAAGCCAACTTGTGATGTCATCATAATTGATTCGGCCGCCATATTGGATTTAATCAAAAACACGTACAAGTTTTCGCAGGTCACAAATTTCATCTGTTCTTCACCAAAATTGGTAGAGACCATCTTCAGACCATGCCTGATGAGTGCATTGCTTTCTGGAACAATTGACAGAAGCATTGACCTGTACCAGCCAATCGAAATTTGCGGCGAAGCCGCCAAACAGGAAGTGATTTCATATCTCAGCAACGCTTTCATGTATCAAAACCAAATTTAGTACATGTACCTCAGACTCCATCGGGAGGATGCTCAAGAAATTTGGTGACATTTGACCTCTAGGGGGCACCGTAATTGACAAAAATGCATTTTGGCCAGTAGTTGCTGATGCGCATTATTTTGCAATGGAAGTCAATGGCAGCCCATAGAACCGTCTGGTAAAAAGTTATACAATTTTGCACACTAATTGGGGACAGTCCAATAATTCATTTCACCAAGTTTCATGCCGGCACCTCAAGTGCTCTAGCGCCACCAACAGGCCAAAGTTGGACTTGTGTTTACGGACGTAACTTTTGACCTGTTGACCCGAATGGCAAAATGAGGTATCATTGGAATCCTTGGGCCAAGCCGAGTTCAACACACCCTATGACGTCAATTGTTGACCTCTATGTTTAAATCACAGCAAGTGTGATCATATCTCAGTCAATCTTTTATTTTTGATGTGAAACTGATGACAGCGAGTTCCATCCAATTAATTCTAATGCGTGCGCGCAAGGGTGGGGCGGGGTGGGACGGGCAGGGGCGGTTGCGGCGGTGGGCTGGCTGGGTGAGGGGGCGGCGACACTCAGCCCTGGTTCAGCCACACAAAATCAGTTATGTTTTGATGTGAAACTTGACCTTGTAACTCAGCCAATCTTGGGTTGTATGGCATGGAACTTGCTGTGACTGCTTAAGGCTATATGTCTGATGCAACAACATTGACTTACATGACAAATCTGGCCTGCTGATCTCTCTGCTTGGCCCCCTCATTGCTGCTTGCAGCTATATTTTGTTTCTAAGATTATTTTTTAAGATTTCTTAATTCTTGTTTTCTTAATTCTTGGGTCACTCTGAAGAGTTAGTGGTCAATTGTACCAATCCTACAGCAGAAAAGGCTGTAAAGGCACTGCAGTACTGTTAAGAAACACTGGAGAGCACATGGATCCAAAAATACAACATATAGGGCCACTAAGGTGAC